>NC_079492.1:25652086-25955116 GCF_020520425.1 Spinacia oleracea | reverse complement strand
AGTATACACCTATTTATAAAGTTGTTTGCACCAAATACCCAAACTGCTTTTAAACTGCAGAATTTGAATCTAACGGCTATTTTGCATTTCTAATTTTCCTAGCAAAGTAACAATGAAGTAGAGCAGTTTGTAACAAATTTCCATTAATAAACAGAAGAAGTTTGCAATGCAAACCAACTTTAATTAACCATTAGACACTCAGTTTCAAATTCAAGTACTTAGAAGAGATAGAACAAGTATTAATTGTAAGTTAAATAAGACATAATATACAAATGGCTACTGCCGCAGTAACTGGTAGTACATAAATTAATTGTAAGTTAAATTAGGCTTTATTTTTCTTATACAACATGAGCAAACTCTTAATACAGAATACGGTATAAGTAGATATATGTAAGCCCTCGTTGCATCTATATCTAAAACTCGCTTTTTCCCACTCGCCCACCAAAAGTGTTTAACAAGAAATACAAATTACATAAGCTTCCTTCAGTGCCTTATGATATGTATCTATTGCCAAAGAGGACTCAGAGTTCTCTTACAACTGATCCTTCTTTCTTGACCCGCCTTCTCCATACCACCTTCCTATAAGAAGTAAGTAAGTTGCTCATTTCTTGACCCTCCTTCTCCATAGAGCTCCTTCCACTGCTTTAGTTCGTTCAGTACTGCACCCTCATAAGCAAAACTATCAGAAACTGCAGTACAGGAAGTGCAAAGTTGTAAGATTTAACATTTTATATAGTGTTTGAAATAAATTTTCAAGTTCATATTCTTGGATTTTACAATTCATTACTTGATTCTTTGCTTGCCTCAGATCCTCCATGTTTAGAGGCCTCAAAATAACCAATTAAACCTCTGAATAAACAAACATTAATACGAACTCCTGATAACTCACAAGTAAATTACTAATTAGGCTTAATCCACAATCCACAATATCAATATTAAGGGATCTGTAGACAACAAATTCATTTCTGGAATCTATCATTAAAAGGAAGGAAAAATAGACAAAATCAAATTATCATGTTAAATTGAATTAAATTTCCACAAAAATTCATCTCAAAGTAACACAACCCAAAAATCTCATTCTCAAAAACTAAACTTCAAATTTCCAATAATCCCACCAATCTCAATAAATATACAAAATAATAAAAGCAATTTGCATCTCAAGTACCCCTAAATTTTTTATTCCCTGCAAATTTGCAACCACAATTACAAACGCGAAACCAAGAGAAAGAGAAAAAAGAGAGATTAGCAGAGAATTGACCATCTGGATCGAATTGAAAATGAAGGGAGATGTTCTTGGAGGTTTCAACCCACCAAACAGGACCCACTTCTTCAACCTTCTGCAACTTCTCGGGTTCCTTCCTCTTCTTGGAGTTTGCGGAATTGGCCAGCCTTCAACCTTCGTCGGCGACAATGGTGGATTCGTCGGACTTCCCACCACTTGCACCACCAAATCACTGGAAGAAGATCAATGGCTGTTGATGAATTGGGGGTGAGATCGAACCCTCATGGAGCCTTGTGTTTCTGAGTAATTTGAGGTGAATCTGCCATTGATGAATTGGGGGTGAGATCGAAATCGCTTCAAATATCCCCTTTTTGTCCCGAATTCACCCAAAGAACACCCAGATTTTGTAGCGTTTGAGTAGAATTCAAGGAAGAAGAACAGGGGAGATGAGAGAGAAAGCGAAGAAGATTGAGATTCTTTTTTTTTTTTTGATTTTCTTTAGGGTTTTTCATCCTTAATAGCCCCAAATATGAATTAAGGGTAGAATGGTAAAACACAGCTAACGGCAGGCTAACGTCCGTTAAGTACAGGTGCATTTAATGAACAGTACGGAAAAATAGGGGTATTCTATGAATTTTGAAACGCGCAGGGGTATTTGGTGCATTATTGCAAACCTCAGGGGCATTTCATGAAAAAACCGTTTATTTAATACCCAATGATTCATGTAAATTTATCAAGACTCACATTGTATACCCTTATGTATTACACAAGTCTATAAAATAAAATGATAGTGAATGTGGAAAATCCGGCAGAGTTTCATTTAAAATTGAACTACTCACAAAAAGGAACTAATTAAAACCTGTTCCAAATCCATATGACAAATAATTTCAATCCAAGACAAGAAATTTTGAAACAATAAACAAATCAACAACGACAAATAAGGTACAAACAAAATAAGTTCAAATAAGTTAATTTCAACTAAATTAAGCTCAACCAAAAATGGCCTTATTAGAACTAATCCGTACTTATTAAACTTTATCAGGACTTATATTGGTTGCTAAATGAACTTAAAATCCCTAACCAAAACTTAACCAAGGCCTTTAATATGTCTAACAATATTAGATAGAGAAAACACCTAGCTTTTTTTACAGGAGAAAACACATAGCTAATGATAAGGTTAAAACAACATTAATTAATAAAAATAAAATATAAGAAACAACAACATAGCAATTATTGATATTTTTCAGTAGGACAAGGAAATGCAAAAGGTCAGAAATAGTAACGGCTTCATAGCATGGGAAACATGATTACTCATTTGAGAAGAGATAGTTCAAAAGGAACAAGTAATTAAGAATAAAGACTTGTTAGAAATACTAACAAACAACTCCAACGACTCCAGATATCATGATAAGTTCTTTCTTAATATAATCTTATTATATGCAGTAAAACACTGAAAAAGATAAGAAGATCTAGCAGCAAGCCTTGGTAGGAGTGAATTTATTAATTGAACAGAAAAAGATAAGAAGATCTCGCAGCAAGCCTTGGTAGGAATTTAAAAGATGGGTTTCTACAGGAATTCGAGTACTAATGCCAAAAGCGCATATTACCTTGCCCGGAGATGTTCTATTCTATATGAAGACTTAAATCGAAGAATGTCTCATCTCCAGCTGTGACGGTCTCACACCTCAGACACTTCGTTTCATTTGTCAATATAGCCTGCATTTGTGCCTTGTCATCAGTAACCATGAAATAATTTGCAGAATTCATAGATGCAATACATATTGCCTGTAATATAATGTTGCATTACAAATCAGCGGTTAGGAGCATGATAAACCAGCTGCATTTATCAAAAGCTATAATAAAACATTGCTGAAAGCCTGAAACAACCATCGCCACTCGATATAAGTCTTGTTTATGCAGGGTTGAGATATACAATAGTGCATAGCCTTACCCTTATTAGTCTAAGACTTCTACAGATGTTCCAAAAGATCACCCACAAGAAACTTTTTAACTTTAAGGGCAAATGATGTCATGGAGCTATTGCATGGATTTTCAAAAGAAATAAGAAAATTTACCACTCTGCCGCTCCCACCATCAACATCTATCTTGTTTTCCAGCAAAATAAACGGGAAGTTATCAGGATCACTTGGGCTTGCCTATGACACAAAAGAAAAGTTTTCTCAGTTTTGTTTTCTACCATAAGGTTCAAGTACCGGTCAAAGCTGAAAGCAAAACATTTAAGTTCTACATGTTATAAAAACTCCTCCCTCCAACGATTGAGGTTCTCAAAAGACTTCATGACATTGACATCATAAGTAAGAACACAGCAGTCTGCACCACGGTAGAAAGCAACACCTAGACTCTGAAATCTTTCCTGTCAAACAACATTCATCTTAGTTTAGAATGTGACAGGACCATTTTCTCAGTACAGAGCAGATAAACATGTATACAGGCAAATAGCTGTTATAAACAGATATTACGAGGGGATGGCAAGTTGGCAACACAGGGATACATAATTTTACAACAGTTTAGCTTATCTTCAGCTCCTGTTTTAAAGTTAATTCTTTGTTTCATTAACTATGATTCTGTGAGCATTTGCTTTAAAAAGGAGAGGGGGGGAGCAATATTATGGGTGCTGCACTTCTGCTGCACAACTATATACTAACAAAGCACAAAGCATGCCAAAGATCCCCAACGGGAAATATTAACGAAGTAAAAAAGCAGCAACTACTGGAAAACATGAAGAGAAAAGTTCGAAAAAGGACTCAAGTAGTTATAGGTAGTCCAACCTGAAATTTTTTATGAAACCAAGTAACAAGAGATTCCTTTTGCAAACCATTACCAAGGCCATTCTAGCTCCATTATAGAAGGGATAAGCTGTAGAATTTGCATTTTAATTTTATTGATAACTAGCAGACAAATAAACACTTTTATAGAATACAACTTCTTACTAGGCTTACATAAAACATCCAACTTTCATTTCAATTGATTTCAGTGATAATGTACTACGTATTTCATAACAAACTCAGTAAAAGTAACCTCATAGCATACTATCCTTAAGGGCCCAATGAAGTATTGAGCATTCTATATTCAGTTGATAGCAGAGATTTTGAGAAACAGATGGAAAAACTAACTGAAGTCTTGGCTAAGAATTCACTCTAATTAGTTCATGAACTTAGGCTTGTACGTTGTCCAAATTCTCCTCTTAATTTAGGGGAGAGTCTTGTAACCCAATTTATTTTCATATCTTCTGAAAAGGTTACATACATTAAGTGTAAAGTGAGGAAAGACTATAGTTATACACCCATACCAGTTAACAACTATTTTCCACTTATTCTGTTTCTATTTCTCTAACTTAAACATGCATATTTGTGGTTCACTCTCACTAATGTAAATCGGATTCATAGAAACTTACTTGCCAGTTCTCAGTTCTTGTTATACAAAAGCATATCTACTGAAAACACATGCTTAAAACTCATAAGTTACAAATAATTTAATACGTAATTTCAGTTGCAAATTACAACAAACCAAAAAAAAATTAATCAAAACAATAAAGTTACTCAAAAACCTAATAAGAAGAAATCACATATCAGTGATTGGAAGTACCTTTGATCCAAGAGAAGTTTGCGCAGAAAAAACAGCAGTCAAAGAATGCTCGATCTGCACAAGCTTACCGGCAGGGCTGCTTCATAGCAACATTTCAAAATTAAAAAATGAAGAGCAGCGCAACATCAGAACAAGAGTAGCTACATCAGAAGCTTACCAAAGTTGACTAAACAAACAAGAGTTAAGTACCAAAGTTGACTACACAGACAAGAGTTAAGTACCAAACCAAAGTCACACAATAGCTACATCAGAACCAGACCCAAGAGCAGCGCAACATCAGAACCAGACCCAACATCTACACCCAACCAGTTGCGAAGCAAACACCACCTAGCTACAACATACTTGCAAGAACAACACACACCTCGAGCAGAACCCCAACCAACTACACAAAACGCACCAGTTAGCCTCCCTCTCCATCAGACCATACCAACACCAATAGATCGATAAAGAGCCAACACCCAACACCTGAACAGAACAAAACCAGCAGCCAGGAACCACCAACACCCAAATACCCAAAAAAATCTAGCAGCATCATATGTGACTGTGTTTTCTCGTGCCATTCATAATCATGTTTGTGACTCTAAAAAGGTAAAAATTAATCGGAAGAACTAATAGGAAACAACTTGCATTTAGAAGAGAAACAAATGCAGTTGCAAGTATTTTGTTGTATATAGCAGTAAGAACTCAAAGCAAGAAACAGTTCAAGAACTAAAGAAGGGGAGATAAAACAACAAATAAATTTCCACGGAAAGCAACAAAATTCAGAATAAAATCATCAAAAATAACCCATGATTGATCACACATTTGATTGTTATTGTGGAATCAACATAAAGATATTGTAAATACATCATACGCACATGAGTAAGAATCAACACAATTCCCTAATTAAGAACCCTAATTTAGGTCTCAAAACCACACAAAAAAGTGCAACTGTAACAGGTTAATTGAACATCGTACTTGGAAATTAAAAACCAAATTCAATGAGATATACCAGTTAACCTTGTCCTTCTCAGAAAATCAGAAACGCAATTTGCCAATTTCTCCTTATCTCCAATTCAAACACCCAATTGCCAATTCAGATTCGCCTCGCTTCGGGAAACGATAATGAAGAGGATTGACAATAACAAAGAAGATGCAAGAGAAGAACAACAAAGCATATTACAGAGAAGATCGGAGAACGTGAAGAAGGGTTTGGGGTAAAGAAGAACGGTTTGGAAGGAGGCCATGGAAACCCAAATAAAGTAGCGCTGTACAAAAAATTTCAAAAACTATTTTTTAGTAAACAGAAATTTCAATAACTTTCTCCGTATCTTTTAATTTATCATTTTTCAACTTTTTTTTTTAGATACTTGACAAAAAAAAATAGTTGCAATGTTTCATTAAAATATTAAATAAATAAAAATTATTGCAATAAAATAATGAAATTATACAATTGTTGCCATAGCGTTTCTATAGCAACGCTTTTTTAAAGTCAAAATCTACTCAAATTAATAATTATATAATTGTTGCAATAACTATGATATAGCAACGCCAGTGAAACTGTTGCATAAAAGGGTGTTGCTATAACCCCTTTTTGTTGTAGTGACTTGTATTATTTCAGGGGATTTTCAACTCATTGGAAAATTGAACTTGTATTATTTTAGGGGATTTTCAACCCGTTGGAAATATTTAGAAATGGGGTTTGTATTATTTCAGGGGATTTTCGACCCGGGGATAGAACATGGAATTTGAATTTGTATTATTTCAGGGGATTTTCAACCCATTGGAAGTATTGGACTTGTATTATTTCATGGGATTTTCAACCCGTTGGAAATGTTTTTTGTAACTTGAAGATGAATTTAAAATTTGAATTTGACTCGAAGTTTGAACTTTGAAATGGAAAAGACGCACTTTTGGATATAGAACATGAGGCTTTGTATTTTGAAAACTCCGGCATTATGTCGCCGTGGAGTTGAGGGATTGAATTTGGGAACTTGAAAGTCCGGCTTTATGCCGTCGCGGACTTGGAATTTTGAAGTTTCGAACATAGGACTTGAGATTGAACTGAGAACTTCGAACTTTAGGTTTAAAATATAGAATAGAAAAGTCGGCATTACGACAACATGAATTTGGAACTTGACACTTTGAGTATAGGACTTGAAGTTTGAAGGATTGATTTGAAAAATTGGCATTGCGCCGGTCATGAGTTTTGACATTTGAACTTGAGATTTTGAGATTGTTATTGACAGCTTGAGTTTGAGGTTTGAAGACTTGAATGTTTGAAATAGGAAACTGACAATTGTTTGAAATAGAAGACTTGAGTTTCGAACATAGGACTTGAGATTGAACTGAGAACTTCGAACTTTAGGTTTGAAATATAGAATAGAAAAGTCGGCATTACGACAACATGAATTTGGAACTTGACACTTTGAGTATAGGACTTGAAGTTTGAAGGAATGATTTGAAAATTGGCATTGCGCCGGTCATGAGTTTTGACATTTGAACTTGAGATTTTGAGATTGTTATTGACAACTTGAGTTTGAGGTTTGAAGACTTGAATGTTTGAAATAGGAAACCCGGCATGATGCCGTTGGATTGGAGTTTTGAACTTGAAGTTTTGACTAGAAAATCTGGCATTATGACGCCGTTGGATTTGAGTTTTAAATTTGGAAATGGAAGTTTTGACTAGAAAATTCGGCATTATGGCGCCGTTGGATTGAGTCTTGACTTGAAACTTGAAACTCGAAATTTGAACTAGAAAATCTGGCATTATGGCGCCGTTGGATTTGGACTTGAAAATTGAGGTTTTGGACTAGAAAATATGGATTTGAACTTGAAACTCGAAATTTGGACTAGAAAATCCGGCATTATGACGTCGTTGGATTTGGACTTGAAAATTGAGGTTTTGGACTAGAAAATTTGGATTGAACTTGAAACTCAAAATTTGGACTAGAAAATCCGGCATTATGACGCCGTTGAATTTGGACTTGACTTGGAAACTTGAGATTTTGAAATAGAAAATCCTGCATTATAACGCCGTTGGATTGCACTTTGAACTTGGAACTTGGAATTTGGACTCGAAAATCCGGCATTATGACGCCGTTGGCTCCGTCCTTGTTTCGTCTTGTAGTGATGTACGAATAGTTCTAGGATTGGAGTTTTGTGTTTGCTTGGAGGTTAAGGCACTATTTTTCGTCTAAAAACAAGCCTTTCTCGGGTTTTGAATTCCGGTTTTACGGGACGGGGCCCGGCATCCTCGGTTTTGTGGGTCGGCGCCCGAATTTGACTTGCCTTATATGATTTTGAGTGTAAAAGGCCTAGTAAAACCAATGGAATGGTCTACTAGATGAGATTGTACTTGGATTTTGAAATTGGTTTTTTGAAAGTTGTATTTTGTACCGAGAACTAGAAGGGGAACGGCCTCGGGAATTGGATTTTGGATCTTGAATTTTGGAAATGTTCATAGCAATTGGGATTTTCTCCTGGAGTTATTTCAACCGCCTAGTAAGGATAATGGTATCGTCATCATCCCAGAGGGGAGACACAAATTAGGTGTCTACAATATGATTGCATGTTTTATTTGATATGTACAAAAAAACTAAATACGGAATGTACTTATTCAGTAGTGACTTGACCAACACGGATCGTAATGGATCTCGACGACAAGAATCAAATTGATAAATTGTGTGGCTTGAAACACATATCACAAGGAGCATCCAATGGAGGCTGTAATCACAAAAGAGTGGTTTAATAATCCATAATATGCCACTACAATCACAAAATATCATTATAATCGACAATAATGTAGGACAATAAAGATATTAAAGCAAAGGCGTACTCTTCAAAGTACGGGGCTAATATAAACTTGTTCTTTTCTTTTGTGCATTGACGGATACCGCCATCGAGATATTGACTGACTTCGGCTCGATTGTTCATGCAAGTAGCACCACTTATTGATTGTGGATCCAACCACCCAATATGACTATCCGAACTAAAATAATCGAACTGAAGTGACCTAAAGAACAAGCAAACATAAGAATAATCGAAACATGGCAAACCATTTACCTTATTAAATACATTACCATAACTAACTATATTAAATACCTCGTGAAGACTTGTATCATTGAGATATTAATCATATCACCTTTAAGGAATTCACATATATCGTCTTTAGTTACCCATGCTATGCCATGCTCGAAAAAGTGGAATAATGACATGTCCATCTGAGCTCCAATAGCATTATCACCCAGTAACTCACTAACAAGACTATGCAACCATTTGCACGGCTTACTAAGAGAGTAAAAAAGATCTGATTCCACAAGTAAATTTGCATGAGAAACTGGACCTTTCGATGATTTAAGTTTGGAGTCTTCACTCTTGCCTTGTGAACTTCCTTTTGCAATCAACTCCATTGATCGTTGACCATCTTTGCTAGCTTAAGTTGGTGGTTTCTTTGGTTTAGCTTTCGTTGGTGGCGCTTTTAGTTTCTTGATGATCTGCAAGGTTAGTCATATACAGGAAACGTTAGAAACACAAAACACCTCGTCTGAAAACTTCACCCATGCAAATGGCCATAGTACATAAGAAACGGAGGCATCGGCCAAAGTATGGAGAAAATCGTTGGGTACCGGAAGTATCCAATCCAAATAGTCTTCATGAACATTGTATGGGCTGACCGCATAATAACCACTCGGGACTTGCTTGAAGTGGACTAGTGGAGGGTCACTTTGTAGTTGTGCATTCGCATCGGCCACCACATAAAATTTATCACCATTTGATTGTCCCGGGTGTAGTAGTTCGTAAGGCGTCTCCTCCTAACATTCAACCATCAGGATATGCAATAAGTAAAAATTTAGCCATCACGTTATTGAATGAATTAAAACTCCAAAATTTATATAAGAACATTAATGAATTAAACTCTATAATTCACCTCACCTTTAATTCAAGCATTGGTTGAACTCCAGCAGACGGCTGAACTCTAGCAGGTGGTTGAACTCCAGTAGGTTCTTGACCTTCAGTAGGTGGTTGAAGGTCAAGAATTGGTTGGCTTGATGAATCCAAAGGGCTACGGCGAGGCAACTCCAAGCTTTGTAAGCCCATCTGTTGTAGGATTGCCTCAGTTATCTCCTTCTTCAGTTCTTCTCTCATCGAAACTATATCTGAAGCTGTTGAAGATGCATTGAAGTTTGAGTTTGTGGGCTTGCGATATTCTTCACCATACACCTTTTTCAAGCCAACACGTATCCCTCCAAAAGCTCTTGGATGCCCAGGAGGGTCAGGTCCAAGAGTCATGTACAAGGGATCCTTGTTCAAAAATGTAGAAACCTTGCCTTCGGCACATGCTTGTTGATATTCAACCTAGTTTATGAAAACAATATAGAAAGTGATTGTTATATTAATACCAAAGGTATACAAAATGTATAGTATAGTATATATATATATATATATATATATATATACACTAATTCAAATTATTGAAAATCACTCCATTTACTTACTAGTTTATCACAAGCCTCTTTTGTTTCGGGATTAACAATTATATATTTTCCATTTTTGTCGAGACTATGCATCGAACACCACCAATCATTGGCACGGGTGTTGCCACTGTTGGGGTATAATCTTTTTTCTTTCCGTCTCTTCCTCTTTTCTTCATAAGTCTCGGGACCTAGCCGATGACTATGTTTTTTTGTTCTTTGCAGAATTTGAACACTTTTGGCGCTTTTCCTACAAAGTATACATGTCAACTTCAATGCAAAATGTAAACAATAAATTTATAAAGTCCGTAGGTAGATTGTTTGAAAATTTACCACTGCATCTGGAGTTGTTTTTTTGTGCAACAAAAGCCTCCCATTCCCCTGGTGTGATGTGCTTCCAAATGTCAAAAGGGAGCTTTATCGGTGGTGCCTTTTCACCTTATTTTTCACCTTCATTTTCACCATCATATTCACCTTTCTCTGCCTTACTTATCTTTCTCGTCTTAGAAATCCAGCCACTCACCAACTTGGCTTTGAAATTTTTGAATCTCATACGTAGATTAGATTCAACAACGTCCTTCTTAGCTTGGGAAGGTTCAATATGGAATTGATTCTACACAAACAAATAAACATGGAAATGTTAGTTAACATGTATAGTACCAAGCATATATTCCCGAGCGCAATCCTGTTTCTGATCTGTTCAGCAGCTGATCTACTGCTGCTGATCTGCAGCTGAACTGATCAGTTTCTGATCTGTTCAGTAGCTGATCTACTGCTGTTGATCTGCAGCTGAATAGATCAGCAGATTAGCTGCTGAACAGATCAGAAACTGATCAGTTCAGCTGATGATCAGCAGCTGAACTGATCAGTTTCTAATCTGTTCAGCAGCTGATCATATCGTTGTTATGTTCGGACGTATTAGTTGTGCATGCCATAGTTATGCTCGGACTATTTGCATGCTCTAGTTCGAACATCAAGTACACGATTAGATAAATTTATAGAATTAAAAATTAGGCTTACCATTGCATCATCCAAAAAAGTTTTCTTCAAGCCCTCGGGTACATCCTCCCATTTCAACAAAATTGAAATCTTCCGCATACAAAGGCCTGTAAATGTTGCATACTTACGGCGCCACTTACCACAAGGGTTATCGAATTCATTGTACTCCAAGTACATCTCTTCTCTCGCCCCAAGTCCTTTTGTTGGCCCTCTCCCATTTCTCTTCACATGCTTTTTAACACTTTTACTTGTGCTAACTTCATTTTCCACCACATGTGGATGGTTATCAATTGGGGGGGCCCTATTGGCCATAACATCAAACTGCTCAATTCTGTGTAAATATTCATCATATTCACGATCTTCCGGCTCACCTTTATCCTCCTTCACCGCTACATCATAATCCCCATCCTCACTACGGTCATCATCCATCTGCTCATCCATACTACGGTCATCATTATCATCCATGATAGAGCTATACCTGAAATTAAAGAAACAAAACCACGTCACAAAACAAATACATAATTTACATAATAATTATCACAATAAATACAATGATTCATATTATTAATTATATGTTTATGAAACTCATTTCAAGTTCGTTATGTACACCTAAGGGTCATTTGGGTCGATATAGGTCATTTATGGCAAAAAATGGCATTTTCGATTCCAACTACCAACAAACAAACCTATATCCATATTCTAAACATTTTTCATGCTTCTTATGATTAGTTATATGATTATAAGACTCATTTCAACTTTGTTATGCACGGCTAAGGGTTATTTGGGTCGATATAGGTCATTTATGGCAAAAAATGGCATTTTCGATCCCAACTACCAACAAACAAACCTAAGTCCAAATTATAAACCTTTTTCATGATTCATATGATTAGTTATATGTTTATAAGACTCATTTCAAGTTCGATATGTCCCAACTACCAACAAACAAACCTATATCCACATTCAAACCTTTTTAATGATTCATATGATTATTTATATGTTTATGAAACTCATTTCAAGTTCGTTATGCATGCCTAAGGGTCATTTGGGTCGATATAGGTCATTTATGGCCAAAAATGGCATTTTCGATCCCAACTACCAACAAACGAACTTATATTCAAATAATAAACCTTTTTCATGAATCATATGATTAGTTATATGATTATGAAACTCATTTCATATTCTTTATGCACGCCTATGATTCATTTGGGTCGATATAGGTCATTAAAAATGGCATTTTCGATCCCAACTACCAACAAACAAACCTAAGTCCAAATTCTAAACCCTTTTCATGATTCATATGATTGGTTCTATGTTTATAAGACTCATTTCAAGTTCGTTACGCACGCCTATGGTTCATTTGGGTCGATATAGGTCATTTATAGCAAAAAATGGCTTGTTTGATCCCAACTACCAACAAACAAACCTATATCAACATTTTAAACCTTTTTCATGATTCTTATGATTGGTTAAATGATTATAACACTCATTTTAAGTTCGTTATACACGCCTATGGGTAATTTGGGTCGATATACACTACTACAAAAAAGGGCATAGAGTACTGTTGAAATACACTTTATAGGACGTCTTAGAGGCGTTCTCCAACTCAGCGCGCTATAAAGCTTATAAAACGGGTAAAAGAAGCGTTTTATATACCTAGTCATAAAGTACAGTGATAAGAGATAAGCGTCCTCTATTCCCTTCCTAAAATCAGAAAATGAAGAAGGAATATAGAACGGTTAACGTACATAACCATCTCTTATACTCTATAATAAAGCGCGTCTTCCGTACATAACCGTTCTATATTTTACCCATTTTTTAAAAAATATTATTAAAAAATAGCAGTTCACACATACCTAAAATAGGATATTACAATCCTAGCTCCGTAAACCAAATCTAAATAGATAAAATAAAAATGATATCCACACAATCTTTCCAAAAATAATTTCCTTCAATAACAAAATACTATTGTTCATAAAATAACAAAATCCTATCATTCATTGACAAAATGATCCATACAAGGTACAACAACAAAAAAAATACCATTCCGATGCCAATAATTATAATAAAAAAAATTAAAAAAATTCAAAGAGCTTCTATAGCGGCAACAACAGGTGACTCTGCAGCAGCAGCAACCGGAGCTTCTGTTGCAGCAACAACCGGAGCTTCTGCAGCAACAAGGCAGTTCGTCTGCAGTAGTAAACTGATGTAACAGGGCAGTTCGTCTGACCGTCTCCTTGAGCTAGCTTAAGAGCTTTGTTAAAATACTACAAGACAAGTTTAAATGTAATTAAGAGTAATAAATTTAACATTAAATAATGGGTATATATACCAAAATAAAAATTAGAGGAAGAATAACATAGATTCTAATGTCATAAGTGTGCAGTGGGATTGTAATGGATCGTACTAATGGTCCACCTGTCCAAATGGTTTACAGGAGAAGGCACAAGTCCAGACAAAACAACAGCAACAGACTTGCAGGGAGGTGCGTGCAGACAGACAGGCTAGCCGTTTGGAATTCTGGTAAGTACCAATAAGGCAATAACTGAAAATGAAGGTGGTGCAGTACTCCGTAGCTGGATTCTCACGAGTCAAGAAGGCCTTTGTATGGGGAACCTTAAGTAATCTAGCTGACTATTTAGTTTCCACATTCATTAATTGAAGATATAATGTCACTTACTAGCAGTTTCTGCACACTTTCCTTAGGGGAAAAGTGGAAGAAGTTTCCTAGCCTTGGTCTTTAGCTTGAGATCTGAGGAAATACTAGCACTCTGCTTTCCCCTGGGTGCTTATTGTAGATATAATGTCACTTACTAGCAGTTTTTTTTTATAAGTATAGTCTAACTAAATGTTTTGGTTATCGGGCATGTAAGAGATTGTGACAAACCAGTAAGAAATGACAGACAAGCTAATATAGATGTGAACTCATACAGTTATTCAATTCAGGCTGGCAACTCAGCTGCTTAAACAACATGGTTGGGTGAACACCACAAAAAAGCAAAGCTAAGTACAAAAGAATACCAACCGGATATTCGCCCACCTCCTATGGAAGATATCACAGTTAGGAAAACTCCTGAGAATGGACGGCACACCACCGTCGCGGAAGTCATTGAAAATCCTTTCTTGAAACAACTAAAAAGAACTAAAACCGAAATTACCATCTGGGATCTCATGTGTACTTCAAAGGAACATCGCGAAAAGCTTATTCGCTCACTCGACCTCATCTCAGTACCTACAGATATAACACCTGACTCATTAGTTAGCCATGTCACGAGAGATGCCGGAGAACAGGCCATAGTTTTCACTGACAAAGACTTGCCCAAAGAGGGGGGTGCTCACAATAAAGCCCTCTACCTAGTAGTTGGATGCAAAGGACAAAACATCCCCCTAGCGCTCGTAGATAACGGTTCGGCGGTCAATGTTTGCCCATTCCGAACCGCCCATTGCTTGGGGCTAGGAAACGATGACTTCCAAACCTCCACGCAAGGGGTACGAGCTTATGATAACTCCCGAAGGCCTGTGTTGGGAAAAATCAACCTTACCATACAAATCGGGCCTGTGGCACGCACCACGGAGTTTCAAATAATCGACATCAAGCCCACTTTCAACCTCCTCTTGGGGCGACCTTGACTCCATGACTTAGGAGGTGTGGCTTCTACCTTGCACCAAATGGTTAAACTTAACCATAACAGGGTAATACTAGAAATCCGCGCCCCTCCTCTCGACGTCAGTTGTACTATGGTTGGAACGGCCGAAACTGCATACGACCTTTACGGGTTTCAAATGGAAGAAGCAATCCAGTTCATCGAAGACTATGATCCAGCATTCCTAGACCCACACGCATCCCGAGTCATCCCTAGGATGCGGTTAGCTCAAGAATATTTCCCTGGAACCCCATTGGGCATAAGGAAGAAGGAATGCACATTCCATCCTTTACCCAACAAATCTACTCCCTTTGGCTTAGGCTATGAACCAACGGAGGAAGATATTTCTGACCGCCTGTCTGGGCTACGCCTTAACAAGGCCAAACAAACCACCCTCCTTCCCCCGTATCGAAGAACCCTTAACGGAATGTTCGTTCAGGAAGGAGCAGGACACCCATGCAGTGATTTCCCTGAACCCTTCGTTCAGGATGGCTTGCTAAAACCAGGATTTCAAATCTTCCATGACTGCCACACCTTGGATGAGGCACCCCACCTCACCAAGACTTAAACATCTGAAATATTGGACGACCAGGCTCTATGGACATTGTTTAACGAATCGAGGCCTATGGAGGACGAGACTGTGATGACTACCCTAGCTTTACAAGATGAAGGTTTCGATCCAACATGGTTAATTTCTCCTGCATCAACACTAGAAAAGATCGAGAACGGATGGGTGAAGACATATCAGTGGGTCAATGCAAAAGGAATAGAATTCAAGATGAGTACCGGTGAAGGACCAAAGTTTTACGAGACTAAACCCAAGGCTTGAGCCACATAGAGCACCATAGTAAAAAGCGCCTAGTAGTTCATTAGATTGGTAAAAAATAATAATAATAAAGACTTTAGAAGGTCCTATGACCCCTTAGAATATAGGTCAATTTTATTTCAGTGTGTTTTCCTTACTTTCCAAATTAATAAAGGCGTAATATTTCTCCTAAAAAATTTATTCTAACACTAAAGTAAGCACCAAATGTACTTGCGAAATACAAAAATAAAGAGGCGGCCCACTCTAGGCCCAACAAACGAGGCCCACTCGGTCTTGAAATAGTGCCATGGGAACCAATTCCCGAAACCCACAAAATAAACCGCACCATCCCCTTCATATCCCCAAAACATAAAGGTCAACCAGTGTCATCATAAAAGTCAATCCATGCAACCCAAAGAAATCGAAGGAAATCAAAAATCCAAAACAAATGCAAATGTTGCTTAAAAAGGAAATTAATAAAATGTAACCCCGCCATACCCTTCAAAAACGACACGCACCTCAACCCACCTCAAAATCCTACACAAAGATCTTCATATCTTTCACACCCTAACACCATTTTCAAAGCCGTTTCGAGTCACGGATAGAAAAAATTAATCCGGACAAAAATGCATCTCACGCTAACAGTCAAAAAAGCCTCCGAAATAGCCTCAAAAATTAGTTTTAAATACGAGCAAAAATCAAAGCACTAAAACGAAAAAAAAAAGAAATGCAAGAACACGTGAAGCAAAGCGTCAAAAACGACCGCCCAAATCATTTTCAGCGCCCAGGGCTGGGCGCCGAAATCTTTGACGCCCCAGCCTGGGCGTTGAAACTCTCTGCCTGCCTAATTTTAGAAGTGCTCGTCATTTTATCCGCACATAACGGAAAAATAACGAACACTTGGGGGGTACAACACTTATCCAAACAGGCTTACCAAAAAATATAGGCATACAAAAATAGTCGAATTTCATTTTTACATAATACTTACGAAAATAATGATAATACTTCACTCATTTGACCGATTAAGTAATATGCTACCACCTCAGGGCATATCTATTAAAATCCGGCATCCTAGAACTTATTCTAGCTAGAACTACGCGCGACCTGATTCTGACAAGATACGTAGGCAATCCTTACCAAGGATTCGGTCCAATAAAAAGAACATATATAAATTGTGCAAAAAGTGTTACACATATAAAAATGTAAAAAAAGAGGAGAAACAAAAAATGAAAATGAAAAAAAATAAAATACGCCTTTATTAAAAAAAATTAAGAAGGAAAACAAAGTGATAAGGAATGAAAAACAAACACAACTGAAATAAATAAAGGGCACCTACACCCTAGCAAGAACTACACTACTCTAGTTCTTCCGGATCATCAAATAAAGTCTTGTAGAGGGCAATGTTCGCAGGATCCACCCCCACAGTCTTCTGCGCTGCCCCTATATCAATCTCCATAAGAACCGGCTCCTGGACACTAACTTCCAAAGATGCCAAGGCTTCAGAAACATTCTCAGTTATAGCCCGCTCAGCCTCAAGGGCACAGACAATGGTGGGAGAAGGATTATTATCATCAACTAGACTAGTCACTGTTTCTACAGGCGGCTGAGCCTTCCTAACCCATAGATTGTTCCGGCGACGATCTCTGCGAGAGCTTGCATTTCTTTTAACAACAGAAGGCCCCTTCATGTTAGGCATCTTTTTAGGCCTGGAACTGGAACGAGCAGGAACTTCCTTTCGCTTTCGATCAGGACGAGCTTTCACAGTCTTAATACCATGGGTACGAGGTTTGGCAGAATCAGGACCCTCAAACTTAACACGAATACGAGGTATCAAAAGCTCAGCCGGCTCCCCATTTCGAGCCTCGGTCCTCACAGCTTTATCATCGGAGCTCATCCACAACTTGTAGTTTTCAGAAAGACCCACAAAGCCATTTGTAGCTACGGCCCAACGCGGGAGACCATCATAATACTTAGCCCACGCTTGAACCCGTGCTTGTGAAAAGGCCGCTACTTTAGGTGGTACCGTATCAGAAAAGGGGATAGTCTGCCTTAAACCGTATTGACGCATGACTCGGTAAGGGAAAATATAAGTGGGCCGAGATAGCCCCAACAAAGAAACATAAACCGATACATCAGAACCCCCCGTCATAGTAGTCAAACCCCACCATGGTACCACCCACTTAATAGAACAGATGCCATAAGTAAAAAAGGAAGCCCATTCGGCCTCGTCCCGGCCTCGGTGCAAATATTTTCGGTTACCCAAGGCTATAGGGCGATAATGTTTAGGATCGGCAGGAGCTTCCAAGAGCCTAAGACGTTCCACGAGCCAAATCTTCAGAAAACGGGTACGATCAAAAAAAATAATAAAAAGAAAACGGTTCCTGGGGCGCAGTTTCAACGCCCAGGACCAGGCGCCGATAATTCTAGCGCCCAGCCCTGGGCGCTGAAACTCAGCCCCAAGGCAAGACGAAAAAAAATTATATATGCGAAAAAAAAACGTATACGTGCGCAAAGAAAAAAATCGATTACCTGCAGTAATAGGGGACTTCCCTTAAAATATTCAGATTTGGCATCCTTCTTCAGCTCATCCGCACTCAGCAAAGTCTCGGCAACCACCAACGGTATAATAGAATAGCAACTTTCCATCTGGCTAATCAAGGGGATGAACCTTATGTCACCGAACTCACCATTGTTATTCGACAGCAAATAATGATTCAACAAGCAAAATACAAGGGCTCGAACATTCAATTTCTGTTCGGTCATATTCTAACTAGGCCTAAAGTGGTGATTTACAAGTTTTGCCAAATTAACCTCATCACCTACAACAATTTCAGCAAGCATGTTAGCATCTAGTCCTAGGAAAGCCCCTATGGTTGTTTTACTCTCTTCAACAGTGCCAGGAGTGGCAGGGGTAGCATTAGTAGGATAACCAAGGATCGCAGCAAATTCATCTGGCAAAGGACATATTTCGTTGCCCCGAAAGACAAAAACATGATGATCGGAATCCCAAAAGCTTAGGGCTGCGTGCAGAAAACTATAGTCAATGTTAATTTGTTGTAAGCCTAAAAGTGCCTCTAAGTGGTATTCTTTCACCAAAGCCTTTTCTGTAGGAGTAAGGGCCCGTAGCCAACGCCTAACAGCCCGTTGGAGTGAGAAAGTAGGGATCGACATGACGAAAGCAAGGAGTAACTAAAACACAGCAAAGAAAGAAGGAAATTGAGAGTGATTGAAAATAGGGACGTATCTAGCACCTATATATAGCTGAACGCATCAAGTGACATCCTGATCCCATTCGGAAACGCGTTAAGAAATCCAAAAGTCAAAATTCGCCAGGAAAGGACTTTCAGCGCTCAAAGCTGGGCGTCGAAATAATTAACGCCCAGTCTTGGGCGCCGAAAATGCAGCCCAAGGCCCAGATTTCACAAAACGCGGAGCAGGAAAACACTTAAAACCGTGTTGCAAGACACGAGGCCCTATTGCAATTAAGATCAAGCCCAAAAGCATCTTTAAGCTCCCAAATAGCAAAAATGGTAAAACTTGGTCGAAACTTAGACTTGTCTCAAGGAACATATATGTACACTTTTCAAAATAAATATGAAATATCAAGGTCATTCTTCGAAACACCAAAAAATGTTGTTAAGTCGTTGGTTTCTCAAAAAAATGTTTGTCTGTCAAAGATTAATCCGGGCCAAGCTAAACCGGATGATATTAAACCTCGTCGCCCGAAGACTGAAGTCGCACCCCATGACTTCGCCAAAATAGCACACCACTATGAAAGGTCGCTCGCACATACGAGCACGACCCCAGACATGATTAAAAGACGTTATGAAGTATGCGAAAAATGACCAACAAAGCCCAAGTGCTTGGGGGCTCGCGAAAAGTATACTCCAACAAAAAGTACGCAATCGAAATCACATTCCCGGACTACGCTATACGTCGTCCCATGTTTGGATGATCTCAAAAGAACAGGTTCGACCTAAGAAAAGGGTCGTCATTGACACTTGTACATGGTCCTCTGATCAAAGACCAAGTGGTGGCAAAAATTGAGCCGTAAAGACTAGCTCAAAAACCACGAAAGCAGACGGTCGCAAGACAAAGGTCCGTCTAAACCCGTTGTCAACCCATGTTCAGGTTACAACTAAATTCGAGCATCCCTCGAAAGAATTCGCTCTTGCAAGAATGAACAAAAGAAATTCTTAAAAAAAAGAAATCACGATGAAAAAATAGGAAACTTGCCCATCTCAGTTGGCAAGATTACGTCACGAACCACTCGAGTTCCAAAACGAAAAACGAATTCAGGGACGTCCACCCTCAGGGGACAGGGTTCACCCACCCTCAGCGGGCGGGGTCTACGTCACTAGCCGCGCAGATCCTCAGTTTTCCAAAAATGAAATTTTCAAAATTCAAAATGAAACAGGCTCGCCATCTTCAGCAGGCGGGGTCTACGGCGCAAACCACGTAGATCCTCATTTTTAAAAAATAAACAGAAAAAAAATTTCAAAACAGATTCGTCCACTTCCATCGGACGGGGTGTCCACGCTTAGCGGACAGGTTCGCCATCTTTAGCCGGCGGGGTCTACGTAAAAAAACCGCGTAGGTCCTTATTTTCAAATTTCAAAAACAGATTCGTCCACTTCTATCGGACGGGGTGTCCACCCTTAGTGGACAGGCTCCTCATCTTTAGCCGGCGGGGTCTGCGTCACTAACCGCGCTGGTCCTTAATCACTGCAGCGGTAACTTTTTCTAGTTTTCCGTTTTTTCCAAAAAAGAACGATGTGAGTAGCTTCCCTTTTTTTTTCCAAAGATTGGTTTTCCGTTTTTCCAAAAAAAGAACGATGTGAGTAGCTTCCCCTTTTTCCAAAGATTGGTTTTCCGTTTTTCCAAAAAAGAACGATGTGAGTAGCTTCCCTTTTTCCAAAGATTGGTTTTCCGTTTTTTCCAAAAAAGAACGATGTGAGTAGCTTTCCCTTTTTTCCAAAATTTAAATGAATGGTTTTCCGTTTTTTCCAAAAAGAACGATGTGCTAGATTTTCCTTCGTTTTACGTCCCATAAAAACAAGGGGGTTTTCTCGTTTAGCTAACCCTGAAAATGAGAATCTTTAAAAACATTTTTACCTCGTGATTGGGCTTGGCCAGGCCCAATTACACTTTATAGCTTTGATTTCGAAAACATCTGTAGCTACTCCCAATGACAAAGTGAGGGAGTTTCTACGCACCTTTAGATCCTTCCAATGACAAAGTGAGGAAGTTTCTATACTATCAGTTGACAAATCCCAATGACACGTGAGGGATATGTTGACACTTCAAATGATGACCCTTAAGTCAAATGTTATCACTCGGGGGCTCATGAGACCCTCGCAAAAACAGGTCACCATGACTTGTGTGACGCACTCCGTCTAATACTTTGACCATCGTCTTACTCCAAGACTCAGTCAAAGTGGGGGCTAACTGTAGACACCTACTTTTGTCCCCATTCCCGAAAGGGAAGGTTCGATGATGAGAACATAAATCTCCACTTGACAACGCATCTCCTATAAAATAACAAATCTCAATTCCCCTTTTCATTTCACCCGAAACCTGCTATTTATAGAAACCTGCTATTTATGGAAACCTGCTAAAAATGGTAACTGTCGTAATGGGTAGTTGTTAAAAGTGGCAAGTCATAAAAGATAGAAACCTGTCAGAATTAGGTGTTGCACTCCAACATAAATCCTAAATGAGATAGAAATTGCGAGAGAATCCTATTCCTAATATGATTCGAAAATAAGAGTCACGTATTAATTAAAATCCTAACGAGCCTAGAGTTCGTTTAAGGGCCCAGACGCATTCCGTCATAAGGTTAATACGCACTAAAAGAGTCAATTGAATCTCAAACACTCCGGATTTTAGGAATCCGAATCTGACCAAGAAAACAACCCATACCCTATTTTCAACGCCTGGTTCTGAAATTACCTGGGACGTATTCTTTCCTAATTCCTCGTGGATTAGAGCTCTACAATTCTATCTTTCCACGAACTCTTTTCTATAAATAGGGCCTTAAGTTCGACGTGAAAAGGACACACAACACACAATTATTATTTCTGAGTATTGACTCTAAACCCCTAAGCCTAAGCCTCACGCTGCCAGACTGATCACGCGTTCTGTCGCAATCGATCCATAAATCGAACAGAACGTATCCTGTCCCATAATTTGAGATTCATTGAATAAAAGGAGAAATAGCAAAGTCAAAGTGGTTAGTTTTCTGAGAACCGTGACGTACCTCTCAAGGGTGCGTCGTAATGTGTCCCTTTTCCATGGTTTAATTGCTTTCCTCACGCTTTTATGAACTGTTAAACTAATAAAATCTGATTGTTCTGTCACGCCTAATAAAGATTATGTTTTTGGGAAATTGGATTATCATGCTAGGTCCCTTAATACAATCTAAATCAGATAATCGCGCTCGATCTAGTATTATATGTTGCATATTGTTAAAATCGACTCAGATTAGTTTAATAGTTAACGCATGTCCCTTCAATTATTTATGCTGAGCTAGTAAGGATATCCTGCCTCTGGAGTTATCGAAGAGCGAGTACTCCTCTCGGTAGTTACAGTCCCCCGAACCCTCAATCTCTACCCTGCGGGTGTACGTTGAGCGATCCCCACCACCAGGGATCACATGGGAACCTACGGCCGTCGTGGTCAAACATAATTGCACTCCCTTTATGTCACGATAACCGGGTTTTGTCAGTTTTTCTCATTGTCGTTCAAAACTGAATGGCGACTCCTATATTACTAGTCAATTGGGTGTAAACTCACAGGAAATCCAATTACACTTGATTTGACAAAAAGAAGCGTCACACCCACGAGGGACGAGGTCACGCATTAGCCTCGTGCTTTTTTCGACCCCCTCACCCCCCCTGCTGTGATTTCCATAGGGCAACAAGACGTGAAGATAAGGAGTAGGCGGATTCCGCATCAGCAGTAACCTTCGTGAAATATATGTCTGCCAATTTCTTCATGAGTGTGGGGGCAGCGATCTCACTAGGGCTACTCATAAGGTCGGTCTCCACGGTCCTATTGAAAAGACCAAGAGCATCATCAAAGGCCGATCCCGGACCATCAACACCTGAAAGCCAAAGAAGTGAATCCTGCAAACGGGATGCAAGAAAAGCATAATGCTGAACATCACCAGCTCAATAAACACCCAATCCTCCATAAGAACAAGGCAAGGTGGGAAGACGCCATTGCCAGTCACCAAACCCAGGTCCCGAAGCAGTCACGATACGCTCTAAAGAAGCCCGAAGAGCCACATCAAAAGATAATTGGGCCGCTTCGAAAAGATGAGGCGGACAAGTGCGCATAGCAAAGTAGAGTTTAGAAACTCCAGTACACGCACGAAGAAGCAACAACTCACACTGGGGATCATTAAGCTTAGCTACAGCATCCATTAACACAACAGTCTTCGACACACGCTGCGAAACCAACTCCTTACAAAAAGAGGAATCCGTACTGACTGGACCACCAAGCAACTTAACATCAAGCGCAGGACGAGCAATATCCGTAGGAAATACACCCTCTAGACGACTACGTGGGTCCTCCGAAGGCCAGAAAACCTCTGTCTTCTCAACATTAACTTGGAGACCTAAATGAGGACCCTCCTCCGAAATCAACTCCAAGACCTTTACAACCACCAAAGTGTCACCAACGATAGTGCCATCGTCCAAGTACCAAGCCTAAAAAGATAGATCAAAAGAATCTCTGATTCGACATACCAATGGATGTAGAACCAGAGAAAAAAGCAAAGGGCCGAGAGGATCCCCTTGCTGGACACCTTGACAAGACCACAAGGTATGCTCCCCATAATACAACCGCGCTGGAGAGGAGTAGCAGAATTCCACCCAACGCGAAAGAGCAGGACAATGTAGCCGAACCTCACGCAACAAAGTCGATCGATCAACTAAATTGAACGCATTTTGAAAATCCACCAATAACATAGAGAGGCCAACATCAGCCCCTCGAGCCTCAACCAAACGATTGACAGCATGGAGAATGGCCTCACCACCTGCTGGAACCCCAACTCCAAACTGAAGCCCTCCTAAGTAGTTTCCTAAACGCGGACCAATCAAAGCAGCCCCGACCTTATAAACAAGGCGCCTCCAAATAGTGCCCATAGCAATAGGCCGAATACCACCACCGGGCTTAACAAGTGGCGTAAGAGGAGCACTAGCAATGTATCCTCCAAGATCACGAGGACACTTTCCAGCAAGAAAGAGATTAAATACCTGAGTAATAGCATCCACCAACTCATCACAAACAGCTACAGCAGCACCACCCAAGCAATCCAAAAGGTGTTGAGCACGCAAGCCATCTCTACCGCACGAAGTACCACGCGGAAAGCCCCTAATGTGCTCCAACACAACAGCGGAGGAAGCAGTAAGGTGATGATCAACAGGGATATCCGGTAAGGTAGGGACCGGAAAGGAAGGGTGTTTTGCTTGCAAAACTGCAAGAGTAGCATCACTGTAAGGGGCAAGACCTAAGGACGAAAGAACTCTAACAACATTAGTGTAGTGACCGTCAGAAATATTTCTCTTGCATTGCTTGATATTACGCTCCGCCAAATCATGGTCTTCGTCAACATTCAATGGAGACACGCTAGCCAATGTGTCTATGACAAGTTGCTCAGAACCACCAGGCTCACCCCAAGAACGAATAGCAGAGGTGATACTTGAAGGAAATAATGCCCTTGGTCCAAGTATGCATTCTATGTTAAGTCTAATAAATGCGGTTCAGTATTAATTAACAAGTTAATAATTCAGTGAGATCAAGTGAGCTGAATGCCTGACTAGAGGCCGCTTCAGTTCAAGTGGAATTAATTATATTAATCCACAGCTTACTCTTGACTGAACCCGTAGGGTCACACAAATAGTACGTAAACGGATCAAGTATTTAATGGCATTAAATACTCCATCTATGGATATTCGGAATCGACGGATCTTGGTTTCAGTGGGAGCTGAGATCGTCACAGAAAAGAAATGAATACTCCGGAAACGATGATATTGCCGGAAACGGAAATATGGATCGTATCGGAAATATAAATATTATCCAAGTCGTAGATGTTGCCGGAAACGGAAACATGGTACGTATCGGAAAATATTATCGGAAATGGAAATATTGCTGGAATCGAAAATATTGCCGGAAACGGAAATATTGTTCGAATCGGAAATATTATCGGAATCGGAAAATAATTCCGGAAACGGAAATATTAAATATTTGTTCGAAACGGAAATTAATTCCGGAATCGAAAATATTAAATATTGTGTTAGGTTATGATACATATGACAATTCATAAATCATGCGGAAAAACCATAAAGCCAGGAAACATATTATTTACACATAATCATTTAGCATAGTTTAGATGCATACTCTTTGTTGCGTGCCTTCCCTAGCTGCGCCCGAACCGAACAAGAACAAGAACAAGTCTTTAGGACTCCAAGTGTCGTCCCTCCGTAGATAGTCCACAGCACGTCCGGATCCGCCTTAAGATTGACCAACTAGAATCGCCCTTAAGGTTCTAATATTTTCGGTTAGGTAGGCAAGAATATTGGCTGATTTTTCTGCTTAAAAATCTTAGTTTTGAATACTTAAAACTTGTGTATAAATAATGACCCCTAGGCCTTTATTTATAGAGTTATGGAAAAGGAATCGTAATCCTAGTAGGATACGAATTAATTGAAATTAGAATCCTACATGAATTCTATTTAATTAATTTATCCAATTAGGAATAGGAATTTAATCATACACTAACTCTTGTAGATTTAGGAATCACGCATGAGCACAAACTCACACACACACGGCAGCCACAAGGGTTGCCCATGCGCGTGCGAGCAGTAGCCCACGCAGCGCGGCCCACGCATCCGTGGCCTTGGCGCGCGCTGGGCCTGCCTTGCGGTAGGCCTGGGCGCTGCCTTGGCTGGGCTTGTGGCGCGCGTGCTTGCTGGGCGATGGCCCGGCTTCGTGCTGGGCCTTCGTCCGGCAGGCCTCGTCCGATGCTAATTCGTACGATACGCTTCCGATTAAATTTCCAGTTCCGGAATTTATTTCCGATACGAACAATATTTAATATTTCCGATTCCGGAATTAATTTCCGTTTCGAACAAATATTTAATATTTCCGTTTCCGGAATTATTTTCCGATTCCGGTAATATTTCCGATTCTGACAATATTTCCGTTTCCGGCAATATTGCCGATTCTGGTAATATTTCCATTTCCAATAATATTTTCCGATACGTACCATGTTTCCGTTTCCGGCAACATCTACGACTTGGATAATATTCATATTTCCGATACGATCCATATTTCCGTTTCCGGCAATATCATCGTTTCCGGAGTATTCATTTCTTGCCTGTGACGATCTTAGCTCCCACTGAAACCAAGATCCGTCGGTTCCGAATATTCATAGATGGAGTATTTAATGCCATTAAATACTTGATCCGTTTACGTACTATTTGTGTGACCCTACGGGTTCAGTCAAGAGTAAGCTGTGGATTAATATCATTAATTCCACTTGAACTGAAGCGGCCTCTAGCTAGGCATTCAGCTCACTTGATCTCACTGAATTATTAACTTGTTAATTAATACTGAACCGCATTTATTAGACTTAACATAGAATGCATACTTGGACCAAGGGCATTATTTCCTTCAGTCTCCCACTTGTCCTTAGGGACAAGTGTGCATTTCCTAATTCCTTTGTCGCTCGATGCTTGCTCTTGAACATAAGGTAAGAGTTGTCATCCTTATTATGTCCAGAGGTGTTCCTCGGTTTCAGAGTTCAACTGATCAAATAAACAGATAATCATAGCCTATGATTCATCCGAGCACGGCCATGCATTTCACAGTTTCTAGCTCTCCGAGTGGCCTTGTACAACTTTTAAGCATCTCATCCCGATTTATGGGAGGACAATCCCAATCTTGCGATCTTGAGATTAGACTTCGTTTGATAGGTGATTACCTGAGCGTTGCCTTTATAGCCTCCTTTTACGGTGCGACGGTTGGTCAACGTCAAAGCAACCAGTTTTCAAACAAGTAATCTCAAATCACTCAGGTATTGAGGATTTAGTGTCTAATAATTTAATGAAATTTACTTATGACAGACTTTCATCTCTTACAGTAAAGTTTCATAGGTCTTGTCCGATACTAGTCTTCCCAAAGTAAGTATCTATGCAAATGATTATGACATTGCCATGTCCACATAGTTCAAGAAACAGAACTACTAGTCATCTTGCATTCTAATCGTCTAATGTTTTCTATGCGTCCAATTTTATAGAAAACTCCGATTAGGGACCATTTTCAACCTTTGACATTCAAGTTCACTTGATAGACATTTCTTAGTCACAGGACTGGTCCTGACAGTCTATCTTGAATATATCGTCAAATTGAAGGGACTCATCATTTTAATAAACCATAAATTAAATGGAAAAATGAATTCCTTTCATTTATTGTGAATGATTAACCAATAATGTTTTACAAAGATTTAAACTCTAAAACTTTAAAACATTAAATAGAGACATCAAAGCCATTCTCCAATATGCTTGATTCCCATAGCTGCAGTGTGCGAGTTGTGCTTCGCTTGCGGCAGAGGTTTAGTTAATGGATCTGATATGTTGTCATTAGTTCCAATTTTGCTTATCTCGACTTCTTTTCTTTCAACGAACTCTCGTAGAAGGTGAAATCTACGAAGTACATGCTTGACTCTCTGGTGGTGTCTAGGCTCTTTTGCCTGTGCAATAGCTCCGTTATTATCACAATACAGGGCTATTGGTCCTTTAATGGAGGGGACTACACCAAGTTCTCCTATGAACTTCCTTAGCCATATAGCTTCCTTTGCTGCTTCATGTGCAGCAATGTACTCCGCTTCAGTTGTAGAATCCGCAATGGTGCTTTGCTTAGCACTTTTCCAGCTTACTGCTCCTCCGTTGAGGCAGAAGACAAACCCAGACTGTGATCTGAAATCATCTTTGTCGGTTTGGAAACTTGCGTCCGTATAGCCTTTAACAATTAATTCATCATCTCCACCATAGACCAGGAAGTCATCTTTGTGCCTTTTCAGGTACTTCAGAATGTTCTTGGCAGCAGTCCAATGCGCCTCTCCTGGGTCTGACTGGTATCTGCTCGTTGCACTGAGTGCGTACGCAACATCCGGGCGTGTACATATCATAGCATACATTATTGAACCAATCAATGATGCATATGGAATCCCATTCATTCGTCTACGCTCATCAAGTGTTTTTGGGCACTGAGTCTTGCTTAGAGTCATTCCATGAGACATGGGTAGGTAGCCTCGCTTGGAGTCCGCCATCTTGAACCTATCAAGCACCTTATTGATATAAGTGCTTTGACTAAGTCCAATCATCTTTTTAGATCTATCTCTGTAAATCTTGATGCCCAATATGTACTGTGCTTCTCCTAGATCCTTCATCGAAAAACATTTCCCAAGCCAAATCTTGACCGAGTTCAACATAGGAATGTCATTTCCGATAAGCAATATGTCGTCGACATATAATACTAGGAAAGCAATTTTGCTCCCACTGACCTTCTTGTATACACAAGATTCGTCCGCGTTCTTGATGAAACCAAAGTCACTGACTGCTTCATCAAAACGTATATTCCAGCTCCTGGATGCCTGCTTCAATCCGTAGATTGACTTCTTTAGCTTGCATACCTTTTTAGCATTCTTTGGATCCTCAAAACCTTCAGGCTGTGTCATAAACACAGTTTCTGTTAAAACGCCGTTTAAGAAAGCAGTTTTGACATCCATCTGCCATATTTCGTAATCGTAATATGCAGCGATTGCTAACATTATTCGAATAGACTTTAGCATTGCAACTGGTGAAAAGGTTTCATCGTAATCCACACCGTGGACTTGCCTGTAACCTTTTGCAACCAATCTAGCTTTGAAAACTTCAAGTTTCCCATCCTTGTCCTTTTTCAGTTTGAAAACCCATTTGCTTCCAATGGCTTGGTAGCCATCTGGCAAATCGACCAAATCCCATACTTGGTTTTCAGACATGGAGTCTAATTCAGATTGCATGGCTTCTTGCCATTGCTTGGAGCTAGGGCTCGTCATAGCTTGCTTGTAAGTCGCAGGTTCATCACTTTCAAGTAATAGAACGTCATAGCTCTCGTTCGTCAAAATACCCAAGTACCTTTCCGGTTGAGATCTATATCTTTGCGATCTACGCGGGGTAACATTTCTAGATTGACCATGATTCTCACCAGATTCTTCTAAAGATCTCTGAGTTTCATCTTGAATGTCATCTTGAGCATTCTCTAGAGTTTGTTGTTCGACTCGAATTTCTTCGAGGTCTACTTTTCTCCCACTTGTCATTTTGGAAATGTGATCCTTCTCCAAAAAGACACCATCTCGAGCAACAAACACTTTGTTCTCAGATGTATTGTAGAAGTAATACCCCTTTGTTTCCTTTGGATAGCCCACAAGGATACATTTGTCAGATTTTGGATGAAGTTTGTCTGAAATTAATCGTTTGACGTATACTTCACATCCCCAAATCTTAAGAAAAGACACATTTGGAGGCTTTCCAAACCATAATTCGTATGGAGTCTTTTCGTCAGCTTTAGACGGAGCTCTATTTATAGTGAGTGCAGCTGTATTTAGTGCATGTCCCCAAAATTCTAATGGAAGTTCGGCCTGACCCATCATTGACCTGACCATGTCTAGCAAGGTTCTGTTCCTCCGTTCTGACACACCGTTCCATTGTGGTGTTCCAGGAGGAGTCAATTCTGATAGAATTCCACATTCTTTCAGATGGTCATCAAATTCATAGCTCAGATATTCACCGCCTCTATCAGACCGCAGTGCCTTAATCTTCTTGCCTAATTGATTCTCTACTTCACTCTGAAATTCCTTGAATTTGTCAAAGGATTCAGACTTATGCTTCATTAGGTAGACATAACCATACCTACTGAAGTCATCAGTGAAAGTGATAAAGTAGCTGAAACCACCTCTAGCATTTGTACTCATTGGTCCACATACATCTGTATGGATTAAACCCAATAGTTCATTTGCTCTTTCTCCAACTTTAGAGAAAGGTTGCTTTGTCATTTTGCCAAGTAAACATGATTCGCATTTACCATAATCCTCTAAGTCAAATGGTTCTAGAATTCCTTCCTTTTGAAGTCTTTCTAAGCGTTTCAAGTTTATATGGCCTAATCGACAATGCCACAGATAGGTGAGATCTGAATCATTATTTTTGGCCTTTTTGGTATTTATGTTATATACTTGTTTGTCGTGATCTAATAAATAAAGTCCATTGACTAATCTAGCAGATCCATAAAACATCTCTTTAAAATAAAACGAACAACTATTGTCTTTTATTATAAAGGAAAATCCCTTAGCATCTAAGCAAGAAACTGAAATGATGTTTTTAGTAAGACTTGGAACATGGAAACATTCTTCCAGTTCCAAAACTAGCCCGGAGGGCAACGAAAAATAGTAAGTTCCTACAGCTAATGCAGCAATCCGTGCTCCATTTCCCACTCGTAGGTCGACTTCACCCTTGCTTAACTTTCTACTTCTTCTTAGTCCCTGTGGATTGGAACATAAGTGTGAGCCACAACCTGTATCTAATACCCAAGAAGTTGAATTAGCAAGTATACAGTCTATAACGAAAATACCTGAAGATGGAACGACTGTTCCGTTCTTCTGATCTTCCTTTAGCTTCAAGCAATCTCTCTTCCAATGCCCCTTCTTCTTGCAGTAGAAGCATTCGGATTCAGAAGTGGGTTGACGGACCTTCCTCTTTGCAGATTTGGCGCCAGTTTGCTTAGTTGGGCTGGCCTTGTTGCCACCTTTCTTAGCATTCCTCTTCTTTCCAGATTTCTTGAACTTGCCCCCACGCACCATAAGCACATCCTGCTTATCACTTTTGAGCGTCTTTTCAGCGGTCTTCAGCATACCGTGAAGCTCAGTGAGCGTTTTGTTCAGACTATTCATACTGTAGTTCAGTTTGAACTGATCATACCCGCTATGAAGAGAATGGAGGATGGTGTCTATAGCCATTTCCTGAGAAAATTGCTGATCCAGCCGACTCATATTCTCAATGAGTCCAATCATTTTGAGAACATGTGGACTTACGGGCTCGCCTTTCTTAAGCTTGGTCTCAAGAATTTGCCTATGAGTCTCGAATCTTTCGACTCGAGCCAGATCTTGGAACATGTTCTTCAACTCACTGATGATTGTGAAAGCATCTGAGTTGATGAACGTTTTCTGCAGATCCGCACTCATGGTGGCGAGCATTAGACATTTCACATCTTTGTTGGCATCAATCCAACGATTGAGGGCTGCCTGAGTGACCCCGTCGCCTGCAGCTTCGGGCATCGCCTCATCTAGGACATACTCCTTTTCTTCCTGCATAAGAACTATTTGCAAGTTCCTTTGCCAGTCAAGGAAGTTTTTCCCGTTCAACTTCTCCTTTTCGAGAATTGATCGAATGTTGAATGAATTGTTGTTTGCCATATTAAAAACTACAATTGAAAAGAATAAACAAATAAATAACCATTCACAGTTTCTCTTAATAAACTTAAATTCTAGCATACATGCATAATTCAATGTTTATTAAGCATTTTATTCAAATTATGTGTTCCGGCAGGTGTGAATAAAATGATTCCAAGATCCTAAAATCATTGAAGAACTAAGCACAGTTTGTCGACTTAATCCTAGAACATCTTAGGTAAGCAAAAGCCTTTTGCTAATAGTCTAGAAACTATTCTTGGTTGATAGGTACGTCTAAGAACTTATTAGGTAAACCTATCGAATTTGCCACGACATAAAAGGACTCCTTACTTATATCGTTGAGTTTCACCAAAACTAACATGTACTCACAATTATTTGTGTACCTTGCCCCTTTAGGACCAATAAGTAACACCTCGCTGAGCGAAAACTATTACTAGATTGATGTAAAGGATATCCAAGCAAGTGTATATTTTGGCATGGCACCTTTTAACTCAATTTTTAAGTTTGGAACTTAAGGCTCTTACTATGTTGGTTAGATTTTAAGTGAACTAAAATCCTTAATCATGCAACATAATCAAGCTTTTGATCTCATGCATTTTAAGACATATTTAAAACAATAAATAACTTAAAACATGCATAAGATATTTGTGATCTGGTATGGCCCGACTTCATCTTGAAGCTTTGACTTCAAAGTCCGTCTTGAAAATCTCCGTGGGAGGCACCATTTTCTTCAAATAGGATAAGCTATAACTAATTACAACTATTTGATGGTACGCAGACCATATTTGAATTGAAAAACAATTTTGGTACTTTAGACCAATTACATTCAAATTAATGGTACGCAGACCATATTTTCTATCCTATTTGGGCCATACTAGTCACTTCATAACCTGCAAAACAGTACATATACAATATATACCATTCACCCATTCATTATCATGAATGGCCCACATAGCTGGTTAGTAAAACACATTATGCATCACGTAAACATTTGCAGCAATTAATCAAGGGCACCAATAATCTACCAATTATTCAGTCCGTATTAATTCTAATCAAGTTGTTTTAACCTTAAGGATTTGTAGACCTAATCAAGAGTTTATGACTAAAAAGCGCTCCCACTTAAACCAATAAATTCATATGCTTTACCAATTTTAAACATAAAAATGTATTTCTAGTCCAACCGGAAACATACAAATTTAATTAAAATTTAAAGCTCATATCAATTTATAATTGAATCCAAAAATTTAATTTAATTTCAGTCGTATTTAAATTAATTCATGATTTTAATTTTAGTTAAATAATTAGAATAAATAACATTTATTATAATTATAATATTCAAAATTAAAATCCAAGAAAATAATTCAAATTATTAATTTTAAAATTAATTAAAATTACGTGAACTGAAATTTTCAAATTAAACATTCAAAACGATCTAATCGTAACGCAAACACCCTACGCGTTGCACGCCCATGGGCCGTACGCACACAGCCATTGCTGGCCATGTGCGCGCAGCCCATGCGCTCGTCGCATAGCTGCTGCTTCCCTATCGCAAGCCTCCGCACGCATTGGTGCTCGCTGCGCGCGCCAGCGCTCATCGCACGCGAGCTATCGCTCGCAGTGCGCGCGCGCGACATCGCTCGCTGGGCGCGCGACATCGCTCGCTGGGCGCGCGAGCCATCGCTCGCTGGGCGCGCGAGCCATCGCTCGCTGGGCGCGCGACATCGCTCGCTGGGCGCGCGACATCGCTCGCTGTGCGCGCGAGCCATCGCTCGCTGGGGCGCGACATCGCTCGCTGGGCGCGCGACATCGCTCGCTGTGTGCGCGAGTAATGCTGGGCGCAGCGCTCGTGGCACGCGAGCTTGCGCTCGCTGCGCGCGAGGCTGCGCGCTCTTGTGCGAGGCAGCGCGCGTTGTGGCGCAGCTCGCTTGCTGCCCACACGCGACTGCCTTGGCTCGCTCTTCGCCCATGCCCATTCGTTCATTGCTCGTGGCACACGACACAAGGCAGGGCTGCTGCCTTGTGCTCGTGCACTACGCCCTTGCTCATTGCATTCGTGCCGCACGGGCGACAAGCTCCCTTGCTCGTCGTCGCATGCCAGCATTATACAACACCCCTTAAGGGTAACACGAAGCGTCCATTGCTTTGTGCGTGCAAGTTATATGAACGAATCGCATAAAAATTTAAAATTTATATTTAAAATTAATGACAAATTAATAAATAATATTAATTTCATAATTTTAGGGCGAAAAAATCGAAAATTTATTATCCAATTGATTTCCGATTGATATGGATTCAAGTCTAGGTCATAAAAATTTAAAATTTATCGTAAATTTATAATTTTTATGGTGGTTTTTAATCATAGGTTTCTAATTAAATTACAATTAATTATGAAAATCAAATTAATTCTAAATTATTCTAATTTTCAACAAATTAATCATAATTAATAATTAGATTGCATAATTAACAAGACTAGGCATTCAAACTTGTTAAACATATGCAGTAGGTCAATCAAAAATTCAAGATTTATCAACAAGAATCGCAAATATTTAATTTAACATCTTAAATTTACGAAATTTTGCATTCGAAAAACTAAAACCTTCGAAAAGTCATAGTTAGGCTTCGAATTTGAGAATTCTGGGTTCGGCAGAAAAATACTATTTTTGTCAAAATTTTAGAATGCCTTTTACATGCGGAATTGACACAAAAATCACTCAATTCGGATGAGTAACGAAGAAACTGCCGAAAAACTGCGTACGTATAATTAAATAAACGCAATTTGCAATTAATTAACAATTACGAAAATTAATCACCCCTTTTAATTCTTGCAAATTTGTAATATTTAACCATGTTCATGCAATTTAGATTATGAAAATAATAAGGGGCTCGTGATACCACTGTTAGGTTATGATACATATGACAATTCATAAATCATGCGGAAAAACCATAAAGCCAGGAAACATATTATTTACACATAATCATTTAGCATAGTTTAGATGCATACTCTTTGTTGCGTGCCTTCCCTAGCTGCGCCCGAACCGAACAAGAACAAGTCTTTAGGACTCCAAGTGTCGTCCCTCCGTAGATAGTCCACAGCACGTCCGGATCCGCCTTAAGATTGACCAACTAGAATCGCCCTTAAGGTTCTAATATTTTCGGTTAGGTAGGCAAGAATATTGGCTGATTTTTCTGCTTAAAAATCTTAGTTTTGAATACTTAAAACTTGTGTATAAATAATGACCCCTAGGCCTTTATTTATAGAGTTATGGAAAAGGAATCGTAATCCTAGTAGGATACGAATTAATTGAAATTAGAATCCTACATGAATTCTATTTAATTAATTTATCCAATTAGGAATAGGAATTTAATCATACACTAACTCTTGTAGATTTAGGAATCACGCATGAGCACAAACTCACACACACACGGCAGCCACAAGGGTTGCCCATGCGCGTGCGAGCAGTAGCCCACGCAGCGCGGCCCACGCATCCGTGGCCTTGGCGCGCGCTGGGCCTGCCTTGCGGTAGGCCTGGGCGCTGCCTTGGCTGGGCTTGTGGCGCGCGTGCTTGCTGGGCGATGGCCCGGCTTCGTGCTGGGCCTTCGTCCGGCAGGCCTCGTCCGATGCTAATTCGTACGATACGCTTCCGATTAAATTTCCAGTTCCGGAATTTATTTCCGATACGAACAATATTTAATATTTCCGATTCCGGAATTAATTTCCGTTTCGAACAAATATTTAATATTTCCGTTTCCGGAATTATTTTCCGATTCCGGTAATATTTCCGATTCTGACAATATTTCCGTTTCCGGCAATATTTCCGATTCTGGTAATATTTTCATTTCCAATAATATTTTCCGATACGTACCATGTTTCCGTTTCCGGCAACATCTACGACTTGGATAATATTCATATTTCCGATACGATCCATATTTCCGTTTCCGGCAATATCATCGTTTCCGGAGTATTCATTTCTTGCCTGTGACGATCTTAGCTACCACTGAAACCAAGATCCGTCGGTTCCGAATATTCATAGATGGAGTATTTAATGCCATTAAATACTTGATCCGTTTACGTACTATTTGTGTGACCCTACGGGTTCAGTCAAGAGTAAGCTGTGGATTAATATCATTAATTCCACTTGAACTGAAGCGGCCTCTAGCTAGGCATTCAGCTCACTTGATCTCACTGAATTATTAACTTGTTAATTAATACTGAACCGCATTTATTAGACTTAACATAGAATGCATACTTGGACCAAGGGCATTATTTCCTTCATATTGTTCGTATCGGAAATATATTCCGGAATCGGGAATTTAATCGGAAGCGTAACGTACGAATTAGCATCGGACGAGGCCTGCCAGACGAAGGCCCAGCACGAAGTCGGGCCATCGCCCAGCAAGCCAAGCGCGCCACACGAACAGCCAAGGCCACGCCAGACCCAGCGCAAGGCCAGGCCCAGCTGGCCGTGGCAGCGCCCGCAGCTGCGAGCAGTGGGCTGCGAGCATTGCTGCAGCTCGCGTGGGCCGAGCGGCCGTGTGGGCTGTGCGCGGGCATGGCCTGCACGCTTGCGGGTCATGCTCGTGTAGAGTTTGTGTTCACATACGAAACCTAAAGAGTATAGGATTTGTTTAATGATTAAAATTCCCAATCCTAAAAGATAAATTAATTAAATAAGAATTCTACTAGGATTCTAATTTAATTAATTCGTATCCTAGTAGGATTCGATTACTTATTCCATGGTCTATAAATATGAGTTAAGGGCTCATAATTTATATCGAGTATTCAAGTATTCAAAGTGATTTTTGAGAGCAAAAATTCAGTCATATAATTGCCTACAATAGCCGAAAATTCTAAGTACCTTAAGGGTGATTCTAGTTGGTCAAGCTTAAGGCGGATCCGGACGTGCTGTGGACTATCTACGGAGGGACGACACTTGGAGTCCTAAATATTTGTTCTTGTTCGGTTCGGGCGCAGCTAGGGAGGGCACGCAACAAAGTGTATGCATCTAAACTATGCTAAATGATTATGTGTAAATAATATGCTTTCCTGGCTTTATGGTTTTTCCGCATGATTTATGTTTTGTCATATGAATCATAACCTAACAGTGGTATCAGAGCCTCTTATTATTTTCATAATCTAAATTGCATAAACATGGTTAAATATTACAAATTTGCAAGAATTAAAAAGGGGTGATTAATTTTCGTAATTGTTAATTAATTGCAAATTGCGTTTATTTAATTATACGTACGCAGTTTTTCGGCAGTTTCTTCGTTACTCATCAAAATCGAGTGATTTTTGTGTCAATTCCGCATGTAAAAGGCATTCTAAAATTTTGACAAATTCGAAGCCTAACTATGACTTTTCGGAGGTTTTAGTTTTTCGAATGCAAAATTTCGTAAATTTAAGATGTTAAATTAAATATTTGCGATTCTTGTTGATAAATCTTGAATTTTTTATTGACCTACTGTATATGTTTAACAAGTTTGAATGCCTAGCCTTGTTAATTATGCAATCTAATTTGTAATTATGATTAATTTGTTGAAAATTGGAATAATTTAGAATTAATTTGATTTTCATAATTAGTTATAATTTAATTAGATACCTATGATAAAAAACCACCATAAAAATTATAAATTTATGTTAAATTTTAAATTTTTATGACCTAGATTTGAATCCATGTTAATCGGAAATCAATTAAATAATAAATTTTCGATTTTTCGCTCTAAAATTATGAAATTAATATTATTTATTAATTTGTCATTAATTTTGAATATAAATTTTAAATTTTTATGCGATTCGCTCATATAACTTGCACGCACAAAGCAATGGACGCTACGTGTTACCCTTAAGGGGTGTTGTATAGTGCGGGCATGCGACGACGAGCAAGGGAGCTCGTCGCCCATGCGGTACGAATGCAGCGAGCAAGGGCATGGTGCACGAGCACAAGGCAGCAGCCCTGCCTTGTGTTGTGGGCTGTGAGCAATGGGCGTGTGGGCAGAAGCGAGAGCAAGGCACGAGCAGTCGCGTGTGGGCAGCAGGCGTGCTGCGCCACAGCGTGCACTGCCTCGCGCAAGCATGCGGAGCCTCGCGCGCAGCGAGCGCAAGCTCGCGTGCCACGAGCGCTACGCACAGCGTCGATGGCTCGCGCGCAGTGAGCGTAAGCTCGCATACTGCTGCCTCGTGCGATGAGCGCAAGCTCGCGTGCGGGAAAGGCAGGCGCGCAGCGAGCGATGGCTCGCATGGATCAAGCGCTGGCAAGCAAGCGCAGCGAGCGATGGCTCGCGTGCATCGAACGCTGGCGCGCGCAGCGAGCACCAGCTCGCGTGTTCGATTGATGCCTTGCGATGGTGAGCAGCAGCGATGCGACGCAGCGCATGGGCTGCGCGCACATGGCCAGCGATGGCTGTGTGCGTGTGGCCCATGGGCGTGCGTTGCGTGGGGTTGTTGCGTTGCGATTAGATCGTTTTGAAATTTTAATTTGAGATTTTCAGTTTACGTAATTTGAATTAATTTTAAAATTAATAATTAATAATTTAAATTATTTTCTTGAATTTTAATTTTGAATATTGTATTTATAATAAATTTTATTTATTCTAATTATTTTACTAAAATTAAAATCATGAATTAATTTAAATACGACTGAAATTAAATTAAATTTATGGATTCAATTATAAATTTATATGAGCTTTAAATTTTAATTAAATTTGTATGTTTCCGGTTAGACTAGAAATACATTTTTATGTTTAAAATTAGTAAAGCATATGAATTTATTGGTTTAAGTGGGAGCCCTTTTTAGTCATAAACTCTTGATTAGGTCTACAAATCCTTAAGGTTAAAACAACTTGATTAGAATTAATAAGGACTGAATAATTTGTAGATTATTGGTGCCCTTGATTAATTGCTGCAAATGTTTATGTGATGCATAATGTGTTTTACTAACCAGCTATGTGGGCCATTCATGATAATGAATGGGTGAATGGTATATATTGTATATGTACTGTTTTGCAGGTTATGAAGTGACTATTATGGCCCAAATAGGATAGAAAATATGGTCTGCGTACCATTAATTTGAATGTAATTGGTCTAAAGTACCAAAATTGTTTTTCAATTCAAATATGGTCTGCGTACCATCAAATAGTTGTAATTAGTTTTAATTATAGCTTATCCTATTTGAAGAAAATGGTGCCTCCCACGGAGATTTTCAAGACGGACTTTGAAGTTAAAACTTCAAGATGAAGTCGGGCCATACTAGATCACATTTATCTTATGCATGCTTTAAGTTATTTATTGCTTTAAATATGTCTTAAATATGCATGAGATCAAAGCTTGATTATGTTGCATGATTAAGGATTTTAGTTCACTTAAAATCTAACCAACATAGTAAGAGCCTTAAGTTCCAAACTTAAAAATTGAGTTAAAAGGTGCCATGCCAAAATATACACTTGCTTGGATATCCTTTACATCAATCTAGTAATAGTTTTCGCTCAGCGAGGTGTTACTTATTGGTCCTAAAGGGGCAAGGTACACAAATAATTGTGAGTACATGTTAGTTTTGGTGAAACTCAACGATATAAGTAAGGAGTCCTTTTATGTCGTGGCAAAATAGATAGGTTTACCTAATAAGTTCTTAGACGTACCTATCAACCAAGAATAGTTTCTAGACTATTAGCAAAAGGCTTTTGCTTACCTAAGATGTTTTAGGATTAAGTCGACAAACTGTGCTTAGTTCTTCAATGATTTTAGGGTCTTGGAATCATTTTATTCACACTTGCCGGAACACATAATTCGAATAAAATGCTAATGACTTGTTTAAAGTGCATGATTGCTTTCATTTTCAAGTTATTATTCATGATAAATGTTTAGACTTTGCATGCTTCAATGTATGTTTTAATTATTGTTTATAATTAAATATCTTGCACTGCAATAAATCCTTTTAGAAAGGTAACAGTAAATTTCCTCGATTGGTAGTGAATCCAAGAACGATTGACGGAAATGAGAGAAAGTGAGCAATTTAAAATGTACGTTTCTTATAGCGACTTTTATGGTTGTTTTCGAACATCAAAGTCGAATGGCAAACCAATTGGTGCTTGTGAATTCAAAATACACTGTAGTTTTGAGATCATAAAGCATTGAGTTTAATACGCTCAGCTTTACCAATGGTTAACAACCTAATATCTTTGTCCATTTAATTCTCGAATGAGTCTAGTCCCTAGACATTCGAATAGATCGATGCTTAGAGAACTTTAGAAGCTTCTGGTAAGATCATCTAGTTGAAACTTAATATTCAACATAAATTAAATGGTAAGAACCTTGTTGGGGTGACATTGGACATGTCTAACAAAGTATAAAAGTCAACACTAAAGAATTCAATTCTTAAGACTATAAGAAAGGGTACAAGAAATAGGAAAACGAGGAACAAATGAAAGGAATTTACGATTCCGTTTCTACCTATAAGTTTATGTTTAAAGAGAAGTGACCTAGAAATTAAACTTCCTTGGTATCATATACCGCTTGAGGTTCTTACTTCGGTAATAACTCAAACAATGGAAGCTAGGATACACTAATGACCTACAAGTGGGAAATGAAGCATGGCAATGCTACATTAGTTGTAGGGTCATCTAGTTTGTTTTAAGTCCTTTCAAAGGCTGGAACTTAATGGCTATTTTGTTCCATAATCAACATACCTAAATTTCTGTTTTCAAACACAGAAAGACTCACATTCAAGAAAAACAAAAACAATGTTTGTTTGTTTATTTGAATGAAATGGTCAATTACAGGTTGAGTCAATATGCTTGATTAAAACAAACAACTCTTTAAAGAACTTTACTAGGTTCAAATCAACCCCTTGATTTGAGTTCCACTAATCTTTGGCATTGTTGCTTAGACCATATCAACAAGTTAACATTCAAAAGCTCTATTTTGATGGACTTTTGAAAGTTGATTGATTTCTAGATCATTTTAAGACAACTAGTCTTACTTGTTGAAAGTAACAAAAGATATGAACTATTGTTAGAACGCCTAAACAATAGAGTTCAAAGCTAAAGAAAGATTTTATGACTTTATTATTTCACATGGATTTGAGTGAATATAGGTTTATTTACTCAAATGTGATATAAGTTGAATCTGTTTGGCTAGTTCAAAGATTCAAAAGTATAAAATCCACTTGGCAAGAAATCATAAAGATCTAGGTTAGATCATGTTGATGATTACTTGAGACCAAATATGATCATCAATGATTGTGTGTTGTAATTTCACAATCTCGGTCCATAAGATATGGCATATCTTAGTTGGAATAATCGAAGTCAATTAGTACTTGATTCGATTAATGATGAATCATAAAGACTTTTCCTATAATTTCTAAAACAAAATGCTCAACTACCACCAAACTAAACCAAATTCGTCAAAGCTATTGAAAAGTAATTTCAGAATAACTTTTCATAAAATATATCTAGAGAGTATAGATATATCGACAAACTAAGGCCCAAGTATAGATATATGTTTCATTATGATTTATTCAAATGAGACACAAGGGTATTGTTTCTACCACGAATTTTTGAGAACATAATGTTTGTTTGCTCGAAATAATGTCCTTTTGGAGATTCGTTTCCAAAATGACAAGTGGGAGAAAATAGACCTCGAAAGTCTTCGAGGCGAACAACAAACATAAACAGACATTCCGGAGGCTTTTCGAAGTGCTTCAGAAAATCCGAACTTATTCTTTAAGGACTTTAGAAGTGGCTTTAAAGAATAGACATCTCTTAGAAGACTTTACAAGTGCTTCAAGGAGAACAGAATATTTAAAGGACTTTCAAGTGGCTATTGATATTCTATTGTTTGATTTTCTATACCCAAGTAGGCATAGAATTCAAATCACTGAAACTATAAGATTCTTCTATTAGATAGTGAAGAAACATGGAGTTCAGGTCACTGAAACTATGCAATTCTTCTATTAGATAGTGAAGAAACCTACAACTTACAGTCAAACTATTATCATGTAGATTAATGAGTTTGTGACCTGTAAGAAAGCTATGACGAAACCCAGATTCCCTAATATGGTTAGAGGCCATATATAGACTCAAATGTTTTAAATGGTTAGAGGCCATAAAACATACTCAATGTTTTGATGACAAAATTTAACTTTTGTTGATTTGCAAGAATAGTTTCACACCTATTGGTTGCAAGTTTGTTTTAAGGATAAAAACCATCAAACATGAAATTGTGTTCACAACACAAAGCTAGATTAGTTGCTAAAAGGTTACAAGCAAATTCACGGTGTGGATTGTGTTGAAACCTCATGCATAATCGTAATGCTCAAGTCTATAATTCAAGCAATGATTGCAAATTGGTACATATAGCAATTGGATGACAAAACGTATTCCTCAATCAAATGTTGGAATAAACTATGTACATGGTATGTCATAGGATTTGTGGATCCAAATAAATGCTTGAAAAGGAAAGCTAGCTTATAAAATCTAAGTACAGATTTAAGCAAGCAATTGGGAATTGGAATTGTATTTTAGTGAAGCTAATAAGTATTTTAGTTTCATAAAATGTACATGATTCTTATAGATTTATAAGAAGTTTAGTGGGAGTACGTAAAACTTAATTGGTCCTATGTGTATCACACACATATCTCTCTATTGAGAAATAACATTCAAATGCTAATGACTTAGATTTGAGATTATTCATCAATGATGGACCATGGCGGAACTTAGTACATACTGGGTATTAAGATCTATTTACAAAGATTTTATATTATTGTTTTGGATTAAGTAATGGCATTTACTAAATCAAACACGAAATACTCCATTGGAGATATTCGACCCATGTGAATAAATCAAAGTAAAGAATGTTTGAACTATATATAAGCATTTACTAAGTTAAACATCAAAGGATCTGAGTAAGATTCTTAACCTATATTATATGTCAAAGAATTTAGCTGGATTTAGTATCTACTGAAACTAGATGAGCTAAAGTTACATGAATAGAATTCAATTGGAATTATTCTGCAAAAGAATTTATCATGTATGATATAATACGAGGATCGCAAAAAACATATCGTATGACTTTAGGCATGACGAACATATACCAATCTCTATTGATCTAAGTGAAGATCAACTAGATTAAGATCAAGAACACTTATGGTACTTGAAAAGGTACATAGGAATAGTTCTTGATTCAAGGAAATAAAGATATGCTAAATATTGATGCTACACGCATAAACACTGGCAAAGGATCAACCAAGACCCTTTGGAGTTAACCATTGACAAGGACGAGCTAAAGAGCATCGTGTTTTGAAATGGCAACATGGATTGAAGACCATGAGTTGTTGCGTGGGAAATTAAAATAATAATTTCTATGTTCTAAGATATAGTTGGAGAGTCTTCCACATATCTGTGAACTGCTTGGATAAGTAGATCCAAACAAAGCATCACTAGCAACCTATACAGTTAAAGTAAAAGTAATTATTGCCTAAGAAGCAATAAAATAGAGTTGTTTATATGAGTTCTTCATTGAACTTGGGAAGATCACATGTCTGTTGACTTAATGGTTCTTCATTGGAAAATGCGTAGAACCACTAATGTAGCAAGAAAGACTAGATCACAAAATAAACATACTCAAAAGTTCTTATCATCATATCTCGAAGAACATTCGATGAAAAGGATGTTAAGATTGGCAAAGCATGATAACTAAACCTATGCAACAAGTGAGAAGCAACACTCACGTTGTAGCACTGGAAATCAAGCATAGCTTTGAATTCCATGAACTGTTTTAAAGATGGGTTTGAGGCCCATGGTTGTAAAACAATGGGGTTGAACATTTATCATATATGAAATGTATTTTCATATTCCATTTAATCTTGGTTTAGTATTAAATGATGAGTCCCTTCAATTTGACGATATATTCAAGATAGACTGTCAGGACCAGTCCTGTGACTAAGAAATGTCTATCAAGTGAACTTGAATGTCAAAGGTTGAAAATGGTCCCTAGTCGGAGTTTTCTATAAAATTGGACGCATAGAAAACGTTAGACGATTAGAATGCAAGATGACTAGTAGTTCTGTTTCTTGAACTATGTGGACATGTCAATGTCATAATCATTTGCATAGATACTTACTTTGGGAAGACTATTATCGGACAAGACCTGTGAAACTTTACTGTAAGAGATGAAAATCTGTCATAAGTAAATTTCATTAAAATTATTAGACACTAAATCCTCAATACCTGAGTGATTTGAGATTACTTGTTTGAGAACTGGTTGCTTTGACGTTGACCAACCGTCGCACCGTAAAAGGAGGCTATAAAGGCAACGCTCAGGTAATCACCTATCAAACGAAGTCTAATCTCAAGATCGCAAGATTGGGATTGTCCTCCCATAAATCGGGATGAGATGCTTAAAAATTGTACAAGGCCACTCAGAGAGCTAGAAACTGTGAAATGCATGGCCGTGCTCGGATGAATCATAGGCTATGATTATCTGTTTATTTGATCAGTTGAACTCTGAAACCGAGGAACACCTCTGGACATAATAAGGATGACAACTCTTACCTTATGTTCAAGAGCAAGCATCGAGCGACAAAGGAATTAGGAAATGCACACTTGTCCCTAAGGACAAGTGGGAGACTGGAGGAAATAATGCCCTTGGTCCAAGTATGCATTCTATGTTAAGTCTAATAAATGCGGTTCAGTCTTAATTAACAAGTTAACAATTCAGTGAGATCAAGTGAGCTGAATGCCTGACTAGAGGCCGCTTCAGTTCAAGTGGAATTAATTATATTAATCCACAGCTTACTCTTGACTGAACCCGTAGGGTCACACAAATAGTACGTAAACGGATCAAGTATTTAATGGCATTAAATACTCCATCTATGGATATTCGGAATCAACGGATCTTGGTTTCAGTGGGAGTTGAGATCGTCACAGGCAAGAAATGAATACTCCGGAAACGATGATATTGCCGGAAACGGAAATATGGATCGTATCGGAAATATAAATATTATCCAAGTCGTAGATGTTGCTGGAAACGGAAACATGGTACGTATCGGAAAATATTATCGGAAATGGAAATATTGCCGGAATCGAAAATATTGTCGGAAACCGAAATATTGTCAGAATCGGAAATATTATCGGAATCGGAAAATAATTCCGGAAACGGAAATATTAAATATTTGTTCGAAACGGAAATTAATTCCGGAATCGAAAATATTAAATATTGTTCGTATCGGAAATAAATTCCGGAATCGGGAATTTAATCGGAAGCGTATCGTACGAATTAGCATCGGACGAGGCCTGCCAGACGAAGGCCCAGCACGAAGCCGGGCCATCGCCCAGCAAGCCAAGCGCGCCACACGAACAGCCAAGGCCACGCCAGACCCAGCGCAAGGCCAGGCCCAGCTGGCCGTGGCAGCCCGCGCAGCTGCGAGCAGTGGGCTGCGAGCATTGCTGCAGCTCGCGTGGGCTTGTAGCTCGCGTGGGCCGAGCGGCCGTGTGGGCTGTGCGCGGGCATGGCCTGCACGCTTGCGGGTCATGCTCGTGTAGAGTTTGTGTTCACATACGAAACCTAAAGAGTATAGGATTTGTTTAATGATTAAAATTCCCAATGCTAAAAGATAAATTAATTAAATAAGAATTCTACTAGGATTCTAATTTAATTAATTCGTATCCTAGTAGGATTCGATTACTTATTCCATGGTCTATAAATATGAGTTAAGGGCTCATAATTTATATCGAGTATTCAAGTATTCAAAGTGATTTTTGAGAGCAAAAATTCAGTCATATAATTGCCTACAATAGCCGAAAATTCTAAGTACCTTAAGGGCGATTCTAGTTGGTCAAGCTTAAGGCGGATCCGGACGTGCTGTGGACTATCTACGGAGGGACGACACTTGGAGTCCTAAATACTTGTTCTTGTTCGGTTCGGGCGCAGCTAGGGAGGGCACGCAACAAAGTGTATGCATCTAAACAATGCTAAATGATTATGTGTGAATAATATGCTTTCCTGGCTTTATGGATTTTCCGCATGATTTATGTTTTGTCATATGAATCATAACCTAACAGTACTCTCCTCCTGTCGTCGCCGCCTAACACCACAGGAACACTCATGATTGCTTCGCGGAGAAAAAGTCTTGAGGACACAAAGAGGTAACACAAGAAACTGAACCCAACAAGCGATGTCATCTGGCCTCCAAATCACCTTATCGAGCGCACCTTTTAGAACTCACGAAAAACCCAAACGACATTTGGGATGGATGGATTTCACATAACGCAACCGCTTAGACAATAAAGGGTCTAGAAGAGCAACATCAAAAGAAAAAGGATGTTCACGAGGCGCATCAGAAGTAGACAGCTCGGAAGTAGGAGCTTGTGGTTTTTGAATACCGTAGAGAATAAAATGAATAATACCATCCCCAGAATTAGGTGGGTCCACAAAAACAGTACTAGAACCACTGCCATGTTGACACCTAGTACGATGAGTATGTTTCTTGAAACAACCTCCACATAGCCAAATTCCCATACGACGAAAGGTCACCTCAGCAGTAGAAAAAACCTGCAAATTGGTAGTAAGGGAATCACGGGTTACATCCCGCACACCAGTGCAAAAATGACGATCCCGTAAGTGAGTGATCAGAGAACTCCTAACTAAACCACGCCCACCTCCATCCTGGCACCCGCTAAGACCCACAAAAGGGCAATGAAACTTCTCCACGGAAGCCGCCATATCAAAGCACTTCAACCAAAACGTAGCACCAACGTACCCACTACCAAGCACACTTACAAGGACACACAACACACCAACACCACACCAACGAACATCGCCAGAAACTGATCGGAAACTGCCCAAGAAACACGACTGAAACCTTCCCGAAAATGACCCAAAACAGCCACGCTGAACCACAATGAACACTCGCCGAAAACCCGAACAACAACTGCACCCACGCTGCACCCACGCTGATTATAACGCTGCACCCACGCTGCACCCACGCTGAAAGAAACACCACAACACAACACCTGATTGGAAACACAGCCTGAACGACGCTGCACCTGACCGGAAACACAGCACCACCGAAAAACCCGTTGAAACGCAAAAGAACTTGATCGAAACAGAACCTGGTCGAATTCTGGTGCACCTGATCGGAAAATGCTACGCCTGAGTACCCTTTTGAACCCCCTTTAAAACACCTAAGAACCGCACGGTAAACCGCCTAAAAGCCGCCGGAAACCGCCTGCAAAACGGTCCAAAACTGTGCCAAAACCTCGACCCGAAACTGCACCAAAACCTCAACCAAAAACACCGTGGAACCGCCCTTCAACTGCCTGAACCGCCGTGAATTCCTGACCTAACGAACAGCCTCCGGAAAATCATTGTATTCCACCAGAAAATGGACGTGGAACGCCCTAAACCCCCATATTACGAACCCTAATCGCCCACCCCATGGAGAGAATTTATTTTTAATAATAATAATTATTATTATTATTATTATTATTATTATTTGAGCAAATCAACAAGTTCTTGGATCATTTGAATAATGAATTAGTTGTAAATAACAAAGGGTTTTGCATAAGAATGTGAGGAGTATGTTGGTGACATTCAAGACATTTTCCTCGAGATAGGAATGTGAGGATTATTATGATTATTATTATTATTATTATTATTATTATTATTATTATTATTATTATTATTATTATTATTATTATTATGTTTATTATTATTTTTATTTTTTTATTATTATTATATATAATTTTGATTTGTATTATTATTATTATTATTATTATTATTATTATTATTATTATTATTATTATTATGCAATACACCACTGACCACCTCCCACGTACCACCACCTCCCTCCTACGTACCACCACCACTGACCACCTCCCTCCCACGACTGCCCACCACCACCTCCCACCATCAGCAATACAACTCCCTCCCACTGACCACCTCCCCCCACTCCCACCACCACCGAATCAACCAACGCACTACCACCACAAGAACAAAACCGATCGACAAAGCAATTTCATATAAAATAAGGGTGTAATTTAACTAAATTATGCAATTAAACCATACCTAGGAACATCAACCACCTAATATGGAGATAATTGAGTGGTGAGTGAAGAGAATTGCGTCACCGGTACGTGAGAAGGAGAAGAGGAGGCGGAGCGTGGGGCCTCGTCGCCGGTGAACATGAAGCAGAGTCTCAGAGGAGGCCGGTGAAGAGGAGGCGCAGTTCCTCGTCGCCGGTGAAGTGACGCAGCTAGGCCGTGAAGAATAACAACCCTATATAGTTGGAGGCCAGCGAAGAACGACGTTGAAGAAGCACTGCGCCGCGCCGGTGGTTGGAGGCCGGTAAAGAAGAACGGTCGAACGTTCGAGGCGGTGGTGATGGTGCGCGGTGATGGTGGCCGGAGAGGTTGAGTGTGGACGAGAGAAGAAGGAGACGTGAGTAGTACGGAAGTGGCTGCTGTTATGTGAATTGCGTGAAGACGTGAAGTGCTTAGGTTTAAGTTGCCCTTGTTTCAAATTGGAGGGAAAGTTATATTCATTTAATATTTATTTTTATTTTTTAACCATTATAAGTTGCTCTTGTTGTATAAGGGTAACTTTTGTTGAGCAACTTATAAGGTTTTTTCCTCTAGTGTACCCACCTGATGGAAGTTCCAATCCCCGTGAGTGCGCAGCGCCACTCATCCAAAGAAAGTGGGCCGTACAACATGGGCCACACAGTGAAACCTTTTCAATTATAGCTTGCCATGTTCTCTAGTAGTGCCACCAACATGAGTCTCCCCATAAGCCAAACCTTGGAGAAACTACAAGAAAGAAATTAAATGTACAATGTTCTAAATACAAATACAAAATTCAATATACAAGAATCTCCTGATTCTTACTTGGAGTAGAGTCGGGCTTCCCGAAGGCATGGAAGAAGGGTCTGACTTCAACATTTCAAGGCCTAACAATGTCTCGCCAATCACGAGCGGCATTGGATCCCTACCACAAGCAAACTGCTCCACAATCTCTGTTATGGAGGCATCACCATTGGCAAATCCCTTCTCCGAAAAGAGGAAGCGAGCAAAAACACAAAAACTAAAAGCCCTCAAGCGGTAGACTTTCGGGATGTCCACTCCAGAAAATGGGTAACAAGGAGGGACAAGTCCACCCCTCGCCTATATACTACAACACTAAAAAGTGGGGGCTTCATACCCAAGTACTTCTCAAAAGTCGAAAAGAAGTATTCCTCAACACTAGGCAAGCAAAGCTCTATCATAAGCGGCCAGCCCTATATAGCACTAAACTCTTCAGGGAGGCTCGTTATTACCAAAACAAAAAACGTGGTGCATCGGATCCCAAGCCTCCAAAGCAACATGGACCAAATACAAATCACGTTTCACGAACCGAAAGGAGACCAACACTCGAAGATACATGGCATCTAGCTCTCTTTTCTCCCGTTTTCCTAGCGAAGCAAGCCAAGAGTTCAAGGCGTTTTCAAAAGACACAACCATTTGCTTTCTTTTTTAAGAGGAAGTAGAGAGTGAGACACAACGGGGAAGGAGAGGTGGAAAGAAAGTGATCCTAAAGCCCTCTATTTTTATAAGAGCCAGCATTTATGGTGGTACTTTGAAGTACCACCAGTGCTGGGCGCTATGCTAGTACCAGACGCATGGCCTTCCAGAAGAACTAGCCCAACTTCCCCCATTATGGCAACGAGTACACCCTTCTTCATTGCATTTTACAATCCGTGTCGGGCATACTTATTATTCAGTTGCTTGGCGTTCGGATTTCAACTACAATAGTACAATTTCAATATCGTCATTTTAATATCGCACTTTCAATTCCAAAATTCCAATATCTCAATCTTTACTCGTCTTTTCAAGGCGATGTGGTTTTGTACGCATTTTAATAATTCCTTTATTTGTGATGATGCTTTATATGTTAATTGCTTTCATAACCTAACATGCTAAATACAACAATATACAAAAGGTTAAATCAAGCTTGACAAAGATAATTTTTAGACAAACCGGTCTTAGGTTCCCTTAATTAACTTTAAAGAAAAGTGACCACGTACTGTAGGGGAATACAGTTAAAAATATATTATCGCATCGGAATAATCCCCAAAGCCAGGAACCATGTATAAAGTACAGAGTAAGCAAACTTACGTTTGTAGCGTGTTTTCCCTAGTTCAACGAATCACGGACATGAACAAGAACTCCAAATAGCGTTCCTGTACTTGGTTCACCGACACGTTCAGATCCATCTTGAGATTCGTAGCTTAGATGTCACTCAAGATATTTTAGCTTTTAGGGAAGAACAGTTTGAACAGAGGCAAAAGGAGGATAGGATTTCTCTTTTTTATTTAGGTTAAAAACCGATTTAAGTAATTAGTTGTGTGCGTGTGGAAAAACATAAGGAGTGGTGAGGTGTTATAACCTACGGGTTATAACATTACCGGCCAAGGCACAAGGCCTCAACCGACCAGCTCACGCACAAAGCCCAAGAAGCAGCGCGCACAAGGCAACGCAACAATGGGCCTTGGGCTTTGCTGCTGCTTACTGCCAGTGCTAGTTTCCGTGCACACCCAGCCGCAGCCCTGCGGGCCTTGCTCTCGCACTGGCGAGCTGCTGTGCTTGTTGGGACTTGCGCGCTTGGCTCGACGGGCCGGCAACCTTGCCTTGCTCGTATCCACAACCAATTCCTTACGGCTATTGTTTATCGTATAGTACTTGGCGAATCACCATCGTACGATACGATTATTCGGTCCGCCTAGCTTACAAATATTTGCGATACGATATACGATTCCGATCCAACGTCATATCGTATATCTATATTTTTCCTAAGTAATTCCCGAAAAGCTATTAAATGATTTTCTGATTCATTTAATCCGATGATCTGTTACATGCCAATGGTGTGACCTTATAGGTTCAGTCAAGAGTAAGTTGTGAGCCTAATATATATTAGAACTCACTGATCGGAAGCATTGCTCCAGCTAGCTGTTTCGATCACTTGATCTCACTGAATTAATTATTCGTAATTAATCTGAACCTTGGTATTAGACTAATGCACCTTGGGTGAAGGACATATTTCCTTCTGTCTCCCACTTTCCATTTAAGCGAGTGTGCATTCACATTCCTTTGTCGCTTAGTGTTACTTGTTGAACATAAGGTAAGATCCAAGCCATCCTTATTAGGTCCAGTAGTGTTTCTTGGATTACTGAGTTCAACTGTTAAACTTTTACAAAAGGTTAAGCCTTTACCGATCTGAGCACGGCCATGCATTTTCACAGTATCTAACTCTCCGAGAGGCCTTGTTACACAACAACACCATATCCTATAAAAGTTAGGAGGAAAATCCAGTCTTGCAATCTATGAACTCTCACTTTGATTCATAGTACGCCCAATAACTGCTTTTATTGTCTCCTTTTACGGTACGGTGTTTAGTGAGCATTAGAGCGAACTATTCTTCAAACGAGCAATCATAATTACTCATGTTTTGAGTAATGGTTATAATCAGCATTATTGAGAACTGCTTATGACATGACTTTAATCTCTTAAAGTGTTCTAATGGTCAATCCGATACAAGATCCAATAAATATCTATGCAAAAGATTTTGACATCCTGTCAACCTAGTTCAAGAAACCGAACTATAAATCTACTTGCAATCTAATCTTCATTAGTCATTGGTCGTCCACCTTTCAATTACCTGGATTAGGGATCCTTTGTGACATCAATATTCAAGTTCACTCATGGGTGTTTCTTTGTCGAATAATCCATCTTGACATCCCATTTGAATGTTTTGAATCACTTGGACTTTTCATTTAATGCTAAACCAAAATTAAATGAATATGAAATAAAGAATTTCATAAATATGAAATGGTTAAACCAATTGTTTTAAACACAAATGTAACAGATGTTCTAAAACAAAATTTAAAAAATCAAAGCCATTCTCCAACATGCTTGATTCCCATGGTTTCTACATGTGTGTTGTGCTACACTTGTCGCAACGGTTTAGTCAATGGACCCGCGACGTTGGGTCAGTTCCAACCTTGCAAATCTCGATTTCTTTCCTTTCAACGATTTCTCGAAGTATGTGAAATCGCCGCAGTACGTGCTTGGACTTCTGGTGGCTCCTAAGCTTCTTAGTCTGGGCAATGGCTCCGCTATTGTTGCAATACAAAGCCATTGATCCTTTAATGGAGGGGAAAACCCCAAGATCTTCGATGAACTTTCGAATCCAAACAGCTTCCTTTGCTTCTTTTGAGGCAGCAATGTACTCGGCTTTAGTTGTAGAATCCGCAATAGTGCTTTGCTTAGCACTTTTCCAGCTTACTGTTTCGTCATTGAGGCAGAACACAAAACCAGACTGTGATCTGAAATCATCTCTATCAGTTTGAAACTTCGCATCCGTATAGCCTCTAAAAATCAACTCATCTATACCACCATAGACCAGAAACTGATCCTTTGTCCTTTTCAGGTAATTTAGGATATTCCTGGCAGCAGTCCAATGCGCTTCACCTGGGTCTCACTGGTACCTGCTCGTTGCATTGAGTGTGAACGAAACATCCGTCCTTGTATAAATCATAGCATACATGATGGATCCAATAGCCGAAGCGTAAGGAGTTTCACTCATCCTTCTACGCTCATCAGATTTCTTGGGACACTGAGTCTTGCTTAGATTTGTGTCATGTGAATGGGTAGATGGCCTCTCTTGGCTCCCATAATATTGAACCTAGCTAGCACATTGTCAATGTAATTGCTTTGGCTTAGTCCAATCATCCTCTTAGATCTATCCCTATAGATCTTGATGCCCAATATGTACTGTGCCTCTCCTAAGTCTTTCTTTGAGAAAAACACTCCAAGCCATATCTTTACACACTCCAAAATAGGGATGTCGTTTCCAATAAGCAGTATGTCGTCTACATACAAGTCTAGCAATGCAATTTTACTCCAACTTACTTTCTTGTATACACAAGATTTGTCCTGATTCTTGATGAAGCCAAATTCATTGACTGCTTCATCAAATCGTATATTCCAGCTCCTTGATGCCTGCTTTAATCAATAGATGGATTTCTTAAGCTTGCATACCTTTCCTTGACGATCGACAAAACCCTCCGGTTAGTCATAAACACAGTCTCTTCAAGAACACCATTCAAGAATGTAGTTTTGACATCCATTTTCCATATTTCCTAATCATGAAACGCGGCAATCGCAAGGATTATCGGGATAGACTTAAGCATAGTGACTGGAGAAAAGGTTTTATCGTAGTCAACCCCGTTAACTTGCCAGTAACCTTTTGTTACCAATCTAGCCTTGTATATGTATAGAATTTCATCCTTGTCTTTCTTCAATTTGAAGACCCATTTTCATCCGACAGGTGTAAACCCATCCGGCAAATCAACCAAATCCCAGACTTGATTTTCAGACATGGAGTCTATCTCAGATTTCATGGCCTTTAACAATTTAGTGGAGCATGGGCTCGTCATAGCTTGCTTGTAGGTCATAGGTTCATCACTAGCTAATATGAGTTCTTCTAAGTTTTCAGTCAAGAGGATGCATGTCCATCTGTCCGGCTCAACCTTTGTTCTATGTGACCTACGAGGGGCAACATCGTCTTGAGAAACTACTCCCACTAGCTATTCTAAAGGCCTTGGAGGTTCTTCACCTTGAACTTCTTCTAAAGAGTTCTTGGTTCGTTGTTCGTCTCGAATCTCTTCGAGGTCTATTATTCTCCCACTTGTCATTTTGGATATGTGATTTCTTTCCAAAAGGACACTGTCACGAGCAACGAATACCTTGTTCTCTGACTTATTGTAGAAGTAATACCCCTTTGTTTCTTTTGGATACCCAACAAAGAAACATTTGTCAGATTTTGGTTCGAGCTTGTTCGAAATTAATCGCTTGACATATGCTTCGCAACCCCAAATCTTTAGAAAAGACAACTTTGGAAGTTTCCCAGTCCATAATTCGTATGAAGTCTTCGCAACAGCTTTTGACGGAGCACGATTCAGTGTGAGTACTACTAATTGCAACGCATATCCCCAAAATTGTAAAGGAAGTTCGGCTTGACCCATCATTGACCTGATCATATCAAGTAAGATCATGTTCCTCCGTTCCGACACTCTATTCGACTGAGGTGTCCCCGGAGCAGTCAATTTAGAAAGAATACCGTAATCATTTAGATGGTCATCAAACTCGTGGCTAAGATATTCACCTCCTTGATCTGATCTTAGAGCTTTGATTTTCTTGCCATGTTTATTCTCTACTTTATTTTGCAATTCTCGTAATTTCTCAAACGATTCAGACTTGTGTTTCATTAAGTAAATATAGCCATATCTACTAAAATCGTCTGTAAACGTTATGAAATAGCTGAAATCACCTCTATCTTTCATACTCATAGGCCTACATACATCCGTATGTATTAGCCCTAGTAATTCGTTTGCTCTTTCTCCTATTTTTGAGAAAGGTCACTTTGTCATTTTTCCAAATAAATGAGATTCGCATTGATCAATCTTCTCTAAGTGGAATGATTCTAGAATGCCCTTGTTTTGAAGTATTTCCATGCGTTTTGTGTTTATATGGCCTAATCGACAATGCCACATATATGTGAGATCCGAATCACCTGTTTTAGCCTTTTTGGTATTTACGTTATAGATTTATTTGTCCGTATCTAGCACATATACACCATTTTCTTGTTGTGTTGTACCATAAAACAATCCATTTAAAGAAAAAGAACAATTATTGTCTTTAAATTGAAAACTAAAACCTTTAGAATCCAAACTTGAGATGTAAATGATTTTTTTGGTGGTAGTAGGAACATAGTAACAGTTTTTGTAGGAAAGAATGCTGTAAAATCTGAAAATGTGAATAAAATGTGGGCCGAATATTTGATGTATGTAAAGTTGTGACGTGTTATAAAAAACTGTCTTAGAAGCAAAATTCACTCCGACTATGGTGCAATCGTAATAGGCGTTGCCCCCCAAGATTTTACATAGCAATTCATTTTAACGTACACTCGAATAAAACGAACTAGGTACTCATAATATGCTCAGAATAAAACAGAGAAGAGACGAAGAGGAGAATAATTTTTTCCGGTGTGTTTGAAATGATCCCGGAAACTGATTTATATAGCTACAACATTTTGTAACCGAAAATCAGAATTTTAATGAGATAATTAAAGCCGAAATTCAGAATTCGAATAACCTTTGTAACTGAAAATCTGATCTTTAATTTGCAATTAAAACGGAAACCAGAATCAAGGAACCGTTTTCGTAAATCAAGCGGCGGTTCCTATTCTGTCATTAACTTTATGGAGTGAGCTACGTAACTGAACAGTCTCATAATAACTGGACCGTCAGTTACGTCTTGGCCCAAAAAGGAGGCCCACCACACCGCGCACGTGCCACGAACACGAACTGAACCCGTCAGACGGGCGGCGGCGGCGCGCGTGGGGATGCCCCCTTCAAAGTATAATCATTACTTCCCTATATTTAAACAAAGAGAAAAGTTTGTTTTCTTTCCATGTGGCACAAAACCCTTTTCTTTAAATACTCAACTTGAAAAACATACTTTTCATTTCTACCAATGTGGGACATTTTCACAATATGGTAAAACTCTTTCTTTGCATTAATTCCAACAGTTTTCTAGTTCCAAAATAAAACCACTAGGCAAACATATAAAATAAGATCCTACGGTTAATGCAGCTATTTGTGCTCCATTTCCCACGCATAGATCCATCTCGCCTTCATCAAGCTTTCCACTACTCCTTAGTCCCTGCGAATTGGAACATAAGTGTGAGCCACAACCAGTATCTAATACCCAAGAAGTAAAATTTGCAAGATTACAATGTATAACATTGATGCCTGAAGTAGAAGCGACGTTTTCGTCCTTCTTTTCTTCCTTTAATTTAGGGAAATCTCTTTTTTACTTACCAATTTCAGTACAATTGAAGCATTACGATGTAGAAGGATAAGTGTTCTTCCTCATCTTGCTCTTGGAAGGCGCCAGTTGCCCTCCGGAAGTGGATGAAGATGCAGCCTTGCTTTTCTTCCCCTTGCATACTTTCTTGAATTTATTGCACTTCACATTCAAAGGGTCTTGCTTGAACTTTAGGATCCTCTCGAATTTCTCGAGCATTTCCATAAGCTTACTGAATGTGTTTTCTTTCTGATTAAAGAGACAGTGCATCTTGAACCCCTCATAATCCCTATGAAGAGAGTTTAGCACAAGTGCTATAGTTATTGGCTCTTTGACGGAACCACCAAGTCTCTCAATTGTGAAGAACAATCCAATAATCACATTCACATGAGACCGAATTGGTGTGTTTATGTCCATCTTAGCCGTGTAAATGTGCTTTTGTGCCTCTAGAAGCTCATTCTCTAGACACGATCTGTGTGCGGTAACGAAGTTTGAGATTGCTCATTGAATTACCCAATTCATCAACCCTGTTGCCAACAGTTGGCCATTGGGTTGATACCTCACACGACATCTATCCCTTAGATGACTTAGAAGTGCTTGAGGCTCATAGGTAATGAACCTCCTTCTCCAATTTTCAGGGATAGATTTTAGGATAAATTCCGAGACAAGGTACTTGTGAAGTGCCCAACTTCCGTGCCTTTCTGGAGTCATACCCCGCGCATAATAGCTAGGAAAAGGTTGTTCGATGACATAGCTCATGTCATTAACATTTAAAACTTTGATAAGTTTCCTTTCCCATTCAAGAAAGTTAGTCAAGTTTAACTCGACATCCATTATTTCTGATGCTTTGATTGTTGTTTTAGACATTCTACATTTGAAAATAATTTGCAATAAATGACCATTCATAATCTTTAATAACGTTGAAATAAATGCGATCGTGCAACCATTAAAGCTATTAAACATTTCATTCATGCAAAAATAAAACATGGTCCAAAATGAATGAAACGATTCCAAGACCCTAAACGTCCTAAATTCATAAGCATCTTTGGCATGTCTTAATTCTTTTAAGATTCTAGGTAAGGAAAAACTATTGCTAGTAATCTCCAAATTACTCTTGGTTAATAAATTTATTCCATAATTTATTCCTTTGCCACAACATATGCCATTGTTGTTTGAGTTAAAACCACAATCAACGTGTTCTGGGATACCTTACCATCTAAGTCAACTAAAATAGCACATCGCTTTGGCGGAATCCTATAACCTTAGATCCTTAGATTTTTGTAAGTGCTTGATTTGGAAGGCAATTTAAACTCAATATTACTTTGGACCCAGTTGTTTCTATGTTGGTTCAATTATTTAGTGAACTAAATCTAATCGAACATACAAACAACATTCATGTATAATATACATTCATTCATAATATACTAGATTAAGTCCCGTGCATGCATAGAGATCCAAAGATTTTTATTCGACCATCTTTTTTTTATAAAATATTTAACTAAAATATTTATCCCTTCAAGTTATTGCATAGTTACTAAATCATGAAATTATTCATTTAATAATCTAAAATGCAATTTCCTCCCTAATACCTATTATTTTTTAAATTTATTTTGAAACTATCCTAATACGTATTATATATTTTGTATGTTTAATATGATAAATTTACCAAAATTTGATAGGCTTAATGTGTTAATTTTACCTATTTTGAATTAATATATTTTCTATTATTGATATGACCATTTGTCTAAAATATTACCAAAATCTTCTAATACTGACATATACTATAATCCTTTTTTTTCTCATACGTAAAGTGTTTATACAAAAGGAAAGAAAATAAATGAGATATTTTTTTTGGGAAAGTGACTTTTGGCGGGTAAATATTGCTTTAGGAAATGACATGTGTCATTCCTGGTGTCTATCTTAGTATAATGTAATAGATAATTGCATAAATTTAACTTTGGTGAACTAGTATGGCCCAAAACTTAATTGGTCTTGAAGCATCCAATCTTCCTTCACCTTGTTAGCTTGGACTTTTCTTGAACTTCATTCAAAAGCTAACTTATAGTTCTAAATATCCTAGAAGAACTTGAAATCATAATAACCTAATTATTACATCAAAACTTCAATGGTACGCAGACCATATTTAAAACATTACATTCAAAGATAAACCGGTACGCAGAGCGTATTTAAGTATCCTAGATTAACCATACTAGTCACCTTGAATACCTGCAATACATAAAATATTTTCTATGCATTCATCCATTCGTGTCCTAAAACGAATGGCCCAAATAAATATGCAAGTATTTACATGATTCATTTAAAAAATCAACTTCACAAAAAACGTGTCCTAAAAGATTAATCAATTTTGAATTATTAATCCTTAGAATTATTCTAATAAAAAATTAATTTAATTAAAATAATGGTGCTCTAAGAAAATAATTAAAATTAATTATTTCATTTAATTTCATTAAATGGCTCCCACTTAAACCAATATTTTAATTTGGATAGTTTAATTTTAAATATTTAAACTCACGGCCTAGCCCAAGTTAAATAAAATAAAATAAAATAAATCCACCATTAGCCATTTCATGCAAAATTAAATTCAAAGTCCAAACGAAGTAAAATAGCCAATTTGTGCAACATGGGCTAGGCTTGCGCCCAGTCCAATGCGCCTTGTGCATTGTGTGCCACACGACGCCCTGAGGAGCAGCGCCCCTCCCTCACATAGCACAGCGCACCGCCCGCAACTTAGTGTCATGATTAGGATTTCATGAAAACTATCCTTGTCTTGTATTTGAATGTACTTTTAAAGCTTGCGAAATAAGTGGTTTGTTCCCGTACCCGAATCTCACACATTCGGTTTCAAGATTCAATGCCTTATCCAAAAGAGTCAATTTTGGTCCTTCCAAACCGGACCCTTAAAATTTTTGGTGGCGACTCCTTCACAATTCAAAATCTCAAAATTCGTAAGGAAATTTCCCAAAGATACGAAAAATATTACCCCCTACAGTACCTGATCATGCTTGCTACTGCCTCTGGTCTATTCTCTTTGCCGTGGGTACCTGAAATGGCATCATGCTTTGACTCCTTTTATTTGTCACTAGATTTGAGCCCGTCCGATTCACGTACTCTGTAAAATTGTTTAGTGGAAATAAAACTCTTATACATACCAAATGCTATATTTATATAATAGATTAAATTAGTTTTTGATTTTGGATTAAATTTCATTTTGGATTTATTTTTTAATTATTAGAGTGTTTAATTTTAGATGAAGTTGTAGAATGAATCAGTGTTTTATTTTGGATTGAATGATATTTTAGATAAGCGTTTGATTTTGGAGGAATTTTGTTTTAGATTTATTTTTCAATTATTTGAGCATTTGATTTTGGATGAAGTTGTACATATTAGTACTTAATTAATTAAAATATCTACATGACACCTAATTTTTTTAATTCTAAAATAAATTAGAAACCTTATTTTTCATTGGTCGAAACCATTAGATTTCCTATGTGGTGCTCTAATATTTCAGCAAATATGCCTCCTTTATATATTTATTATATTATGACTAAGCAAACAATTTAGTGTTATTCTTGCATGAAACTATACTCCCATGTTGAATATGACAAAAAGGTTTCGCATGGTAAGTTACTTTATTTTCTCATTAATTAGTTGTCAGGGTTTGCATAAAAGTCAAAATTAACAAATAGAAACGGATGGATAAATTAAAATTTTTATTCTCTTAATTGGGAGTGGTTTAAAATTTTCCCCACTTCTGAAAAGAAAGGATCAGGATTTCAAGGATAAACTAGTGTGTTGCACCGTAGCCTGAGCGATGCCTCGGGTTGCTACTTTGAATAATATATGTATGTTTGACTTTTAAAAAAAACACTTGCGTAAAAGAAAATTGTTTTTCTGTGTAGCAAATGGAAAAAGTATATATTCAAAAACCACAAAATTAAAGTTGCTAGTTATTTCTTTAACAAAATTTAAAGTGTCTTATAGAATTATTGCATCGTGATAAGAATAGTAAAATTAATCACTCGTCTTTTAAGTCAAGTATATTTATATAAAGTAATAAAGCAAAACAATTACTTGGTTAAGTTGGTAAGACTTATTATTTATATACTTGTTGGTCACATGTTCGAATCTTTGTATTAACATATTTTTGTTGTAATAATACTTGTTAAATATGTGACGTCGCATGGTTCTAGTGCTAAAGTAGGATGATACGTGGCACTTATAATTTGTTATAAATACCTTTTAATATATTAGTATATTTGCATTTTTGTAGTGTTCGAGGATTAGTAAAAGAAATATGAATGTAATAAAATATACATTTTTAGGAACTCTTAACCACCTAGTATATTATACTTTACCAATCTATAATAATATTTTAAAACACATTGGTTTTCTTTCCACGTGTCATCTTCTTATTTTTATACATTTTTACTTTTTTAATTGTTCTATTTATCCTTTAATTTAATTTAAATAAATAAAAAGTCTTACATGACTCTCCATATACTTTTAATTAATCTTATTTCATATAAATATCATCCTAAATTATTAATTCATCAATGGTGAAATAATTAATTAGTTAACTTTCCTTTTAACTTTTATATATCATACACATCATGTAGATTTAATAAAATATATAACCCGTGTATTGCACGGGCTAAAAACTAGTTAAAATTATTTGATCTATGTTCTTACCCTATAAATTTATAGGTTGTGTGGTTTGGTTGGATATACTTTGCATACCTTTCTTCTGATATGGAATTTTATGGAATTTTGTAATTTGTGTTAAACATGTCATGAAATCTCCTTAGGCCCTGTTCTTTTAGGTTTAATTTCTGTTTCAGGACTTATTTGGTAGTGAAGTTGAGTTGAGTTGAGTTGAGTTCAATTCAGTTTAGGAGCATTCAGTTCATTTTAATTCAATTCAATTTAACATAATAATAATAATAATAATAATAATAATAATAAGAATAATAATAATAATAAGAATAAGAATAATAAGAATAATAATAATAATAATAAGAATAATAAGAATAATAAGAATATAATAATATTAATATTAATTTTATTTCTATTATTATATTACTTATTACTTATTACTTATATTTATATTATTATTATTATTATATATAACTAATTATATTTTTAATTATTAATTACTATAATTTATTATTTATCATTTATTTTTATTAATTAATTACAGATTATTAATTATTTAGTTATTAATTATTAATTATGAATTAGTAATATATATCATTATCATAATTTTTTGGTAACTATATACAGATTATTATTCTTATTCACTATATATTTATTTAGTTATTAATTATTATTTATTCTTTAGTTATTAATTATTAATTATTTAGTTATTAATTAACATTTTTTATTATTACTTTTTAATTAACTAGAGATTAATAGTTATTTTTTTTAATTATTTTTTATTTTTATTTTTTATTGATTTTTAATCATTTTTTTTTATTATTATTATTATTTGATATTTGTTATTTGTTATTTGGTACTCCCTCTGTTCTCGAATATTAGTCTTATTGTGGGAGTTTTTCCAATGGTTGATGACGAGGAGGTACCAGCTTCCACGTAGAGTCGAGTCCAGTCCACGTCGGCGGCTTACCTACAAAACAAGAATATTCCCGGAGGATTATTCCCTCCGATGCTTAAGTAAGATTAGGGTTTTAAGGAAGAAGTACTTAATGAAAAGAAAGCATTAACTATATGAAATTGAAGGGTGTTTCTCTATCTAGGAACTTGTGTCAATTCCTTGGGAATTGAGTGTATTTATAGTCTCCCCCTTTTGGGGGAAAACCCTAGGAGGGTCTCACATGATTGGCTAGTTTACCACAATTGGACAAGTGTCACCATCATAATATTCTCTATGTTGGGCCATGGTCCATAAAGAAATCTGTACTCGATCTTACTTCAGCCATACATCATCAAATGCTTGTTCCTAAGTAGCTGCCAAGTAGGTGTTTTGCTGGCTGAAAATGAGCCACGTGTCACCCTGAGATTGGGCCACGCAGGCGGGTATTTTTACCCACATCATTTGCCCCTCAAGAAGGGTAGTAGAGTAAAACAGTTTGTATAATGCCCATTCTTGATCATTAATCTCTTAATTAGGTTCTTTGAACCGAAGAGAGCGCGCCAAGTGGCGACTCTTCCCATTTTAGCCCTCCTATATATATGAAAAAGGGTAAAATTTTTCGATTTTTACTTTTCGAAAATTAACCTCCTTGCTTTCTAGAGAGAGAAGCTACAGAGAGATTTCTGACGCATTCTTCGACTCGGCCGATTTCTTAGAACGAAGAGGGATAGTGCGATCCCTTCGTCTTCTTTCTGGGACGCCTGCTTTTGACGCCATTATCTCCGACATTTTTAAGGTAATTGTCTAACCATTTCGTCTATAATTTTATGTATGTCAGTAATGTTTGCATTACTTTTTCTATTCGTGAATTTTTGCACCGTCCATTATTTTGGTCGATATTTTTAAGCTTCTTGAGCCGTTAAGGTTGGAACTTCTGGGTATGGTGGTCTGATCTGCGCCGCACCAATATCCCTCATCAATTTTATAAGCCCGTCGTTAAGTTCGACCTCCCATTGCGTCCTATGTAGGACACGATGGGGAGGACGAAAGAGACGGCAAACATTGCTGACTTGCGGCTAAGAGGTCAGCAGATGGACCCTTCTTTCTCAGGGGGAGATCCATCAGAGTGCCGGTGGGGGAAATAAGCCGGACTCCACCGGGCGAGGCTAAAAGTGCTCGTCAAGGGGTTACATACTTTGATGAGTTTTGGATGGAGGAGATGGAGGATGCTGGTCCATCAGGACAGCCCACCGACTCGTTCGAGGAGTCGGAGCAGGATGAGAGCGACGACGAGGCTGTAGGTGAAGAGGCCAAAAAGGAGGCGATTGGAGTGCCTCAAGTTGTTGCTGGAGGTGTATAGGGGGAAAAAGCACAAATTTCTGCGGATCAGATTGGGGCTGATCCAAAGTGGTTAAAGTGGTTGGAGAAACATGGGGAGAATTATGCCGCTGGCATGAATACTGGCCCCGGCTATGAGATGAGGTTTCCTGAGAGCGAGGCATCCACTATTTTTGACGTGGGCCCAGGTGAGTTTCCTGTGTATGCTGGGGCTTTCAAGAGTGGTATACGGTTTCCTGTCCACCCTTTCGTGGAGGAAGTGTTGGATGGGTTCGACATTGGTCTTTGCCAATTGTCACCCAATTCTTGGACGAACGTACTTGGGTACGTTGCTAAGTGTGAGTTATTGGGCCTAAGGCCGTCTTTTAATGCTTTTCTTAGGCTGGTGCGCTTTTAGAAGGTAAAGGGAGCCGAAGGTTGGTTCCAATTGGCTAACAAGGGTGAGTATGCTACTACCTTTGACAAGCCGTCAAAACATCATTTTTGGAGGATGAGATGGGTGGTTATGTGGACCGCGGACAAGGAGGCGGAACTGAAGTTTAGCTGCTAGTAGCTGGAGCCTCGTTTTGCTGGGGGGAATGAGGAGTTGCCGAATTTAACGGCACATGAGTGGGATCAGATTGTTGTCCACTTTCAGTGACGATGCAGACTAAGAATTTGAACATCCCTAAATCCTGGCTCCCGTCATGTTCTAAGTTCAAAGATTCAGTGTTCTTGGCGGCGGCTGGTCTAGATCATGTGTTGGACCAAGGTATCAAGGCATTACTACTTTTGTGTATGATATTATATGCTAACTAATAGTGTAAAAATCTTCTTTTGCAGCCGTTACCATATCTAAGATCCCGGCCCAGGAAAAAGGAGGAATAAACATCAAGGAGTGGTTGACCCAAATGGTTGACCAGCAGTTGAAAGGGATCGTTGGGGGTGCCCGGGCGAAAGTAAGTTGTCCATTGTTTATTAACCTTGATATATTGGCTGGGCATTTTTCTTCATGTTGCATGTCCTGTTATTGCAGAAGGGCGAGAAGAGCCAGGCCGGCCCGAAGCGCAAAGCCGAGGACAAGGATGCCTCGACTGCGGGGAAGCTTCACAAGGTTAAGGGGGGGATTAGGCGTCCCAAGAAGGAGGACGACTGATTCTCCAGTAGAGGTCGTTCCCATGGCCGTGACTCCTTTGCGGCAGCATCCTCCTCCGGAGGGTTCGGCCAAGAAAGGGCACGCCAGAGGAGGAGCCGGTCCCAACAACAGGGCTCCGTCGTCTACGCCGGTTGAGATCCTCGATGGTGAGGATGACCAGCCACCGGCTCGGGCGGCCTAGACTCCGGAAGCGCCTCGTCCCCGGGGGAGCAACAATCTAGGTAGGTGTTGGATTCTTTGAGTTTAGTTATTTTCCTGGTTAAGTACTTTTGTAAATTCCCATTTTTCTTTTGTACCGCTTCTGGTAGGCAGGCGACATTGGATGAGGAAATTCGCAATATTCCCCCGTCTCGGCATTTCTCATCCCGGGATAAGGCTAAGATTATCTCGTCGGTGATTAAAGCCGTGCAGAAGGAGTATGTGGAGCAATTTCCTCCAGCGGCGGATGCGCAGTTTGGGGTCATGCAGGCGGTTCTCCTGGTTGTAGGCGTCCAACTTTTGTTGTCGTTTCATCTTTGTTTTTTTGCGGTTTTTATCCTTTCTAACTTATATTTTTCTCGCAGCTGCTTATTAAGGCCGAGTGCTTCAAGCGCTGGCGAGCTGACGTCACCAGTCAACTTCAGCGGCAGGTGCATAGGGCCACCAACGACGGCGACTACGCCATGGCAACAGTGGAGAAAGTTCGACTAGAGATGCAGGAGACCATTGAGGCTCAAAGCAAAGAGTTGGCCGTCTTGAGGAGCGACAAGAAGCAGTGCTTGATATTGAGACTCTCAATGCCGAAGCCCTTTCTGCCCAGTCGTTCCTCCAGGAAGTCGAGGCCAAGGTGAAGGAGGCTGCAAGCTTGCGTCAACAGGTGGCTGGTCTTGAGGAGATGGTTTTGGCCTCTCAGGCTCAGATTTCTCAGGTCAAGGCGGAGGCTAAGTTAGATGCGGACGAGGTGAGAGAAAGGACTCGCCGAGCTTGGGACGCCTGCATGGAGGACTACTCATTTGCTTGGTTTGAACGGCAAATAGAGAAGCAGGGTGCCATCGTTGCCACCGAGCAACAAGGTCTTCCTCCTCCCGTGTTCGAGGATTCTGATGCCGAAAGTGAGGATGTGAACTCACCGGCTCATGAGGAGGGGACTTCGTCTCAGCCAACCTCAAAGCCTGTTGTCGACGGTCTAGATGGTGTGGACGCGTCGACCTCTGCCACCTCTGTCGCTGCTCGTCCTGCTAGACCCTAACTCCACTTCTCCTCATCAAAATCAAAATCAGTTTTTATGGCGTCGCGAGCGTCTGTAATGAATAATTTTTATTTCTGTTTGACGCCTAGGGAGTTTGTTTGGATAATTTTTTAATTTTTGTTGGATTTGGCGCCATTTTGAGCGCAGACAAGTGGTGATTCGTCACCCTTTTTATGTTATAATTTTTGTTTTAAGACTTTTAAATGCCTTCTCTGTTATTTTTGTATGTTTTCTATGTTATTGGACGTCTACCGTTGTGCCCCAAAGTAGGCGTTTGTAAGTATCTGAGCAGGACTCCCATGCCCAAGTTTATTTTAGTTGATTGATTGACGCAAGTCAATCAATCAGTATGATTGCCGCTGAACTTGGGTATGGGGATTGTTGAGCGGTTTTTGGTGGTGACATGTTTTATGCCGTGGCAGATAGGAGTAATCATGTGTGCCTTAGAAAAATAATGATTTGTTTTAAGGAAAACAATTGTTGCTTGGGGGATTTGCCCGTCTTAAAATGGTAGCGGCAAGTTATATGCCGCAGCAGATTAGAATAATCAATGATTGTTTTGGGGGTTTGGCCCCGTCTTAAATTGGTAGCGGCATGTTTTATGCCGCGGCATATAGGAGTAATCCTATGTGCCTTAGAATAACAAACTATCGTTTTAAGAAAACGGCCGTTTTAAATTGTTTTGGGGGTTTGCCCCCGTCTTAAATTGTTAGCGGCATGTTTTATGCCGCGGCGCATAGGAGTAATCCTATTTGCCTTGGAAAAAATAGATGTTCGTCTTAAGGAAGCGATGACGTTCGTATTAAGAGAACAATGATTGTTTTGGGGGTTTGCCCCCGTCTTAAATTGGAAGCGGCATGTTTTATGTCGCGGCGTATAGGAGTAATCCTATTTGCCTTAGAAAAATAAACTGTCGTTTTAAGAAAACGATTATTGTTTTGGGGGTTTGCCCCCGTCTTAAATTGGAAGCCGCATGTTTTATGCCGCTTCGTATAAGAGTAATCCTATTTTCCTTAGAAAAATAAATTACCGTTTTAAGAAAACGATGATTGTTTTGGGGGTTTGCCCCCGTCTTAGATTGGAAGCGGCATGTATTATGCCGCGTCATATAGGAGTAATCCTATTTGCCTTGGGAAAATAGACGTTCGTTTTAAGAGAACGGTTTCCATAATTTTGATAGGTGATCAGCCTATACTTGTGCGAATCTGGGCCACTCCTTAGGCTTCAATCAATTAGGCTTGGAAATGTTTTGCTAATCCGGGCCACTTCTTAGGCCTTTATTCGATTAGACTTTTTGCATGCATATGTTAGATAAATTAGTATTTGACGTGCGAGTAATAAATAGTACGAAACGAGTAGTATTATTTATACTTTGTAAGGCAAATTTAGCCGGTTACAAGAGAGATTACTACTCTATCAGGATCGATAGAGGTCATTTTCTAGGCAACAGATTCTTTAATGAAAGATGAAATCATAATACATCTTAGAAAAAATATTTCTTGAGATTGTCTTGAATGCGATAGGTTCCATCCCTGACTTCATCATAGATCTCATAGGGTCCTTCTCAGTTTGGCGTCATCTTGCCCTGCTCATTGGCTCGTCCCACAGAATCCGTTTTTCGGAGAACAAAGTCCCCTACCTTGAGCACTCTTTTAGAGACTTTCTTGTTGTACTTCCTCGCCATCCTTATCTTGTACAACTGTTGCCTTAGTGCCGCATTTCCTCTAACTTCGGGTAAAAAGTCCAAGGCCATCTTCATCATTTCTCAATCGGCATTCTCGTCATATAGCATCACCCTCAACGTAGGTTCACACATCTCTATGGGTAGTACAGCCTCGGCACCATAGGCTAGCAGGAATGGGGTTTCGCTGGTGGAGTTCTTAGCCGTGGTGCGGATTGACCATAAGACATTTGGCAGCTCATCAGCCCATAGACCCTTAGCTTCGTCCAGTTTCTTTTCGATCCCCTCAGAGATTATCTTGTTAAATGCTTCGACCTGGCCATTGGCTTGGGGTTGTCCTACAGAAGCAAACCAGCTGTGTATGTCGTGGTCTGCTAACCATTCCTTCAGCTTAGGCGTTTGAAAGTGAGGCACATTGTCAAAGACGATAGCTTGTGGTATTCCGAAACGAGTCATAATATTTTTCCAAATAAACGCCCTTACATCACTAGTCCTTATATTCTTGAGTGCTTTTGCTGCCACCCACTTGGTGAAGTAGTCAACGGCTACAATTACATAGCGCCGGCCTCCAGGGGCTGTTGTATATGGTCCTAACAGGTCCATCCCCCACTAGGAAAACGGAATGGGGCTCAGAATAGGGGTGAGAGGGTGAGCCGACCTGTGAATGAGATGAGCAAATCGTTAACACTTGTCACACTTCTGCACCATGGCTAAGGCGTCTTCTCTCAGAGTGGGCCAGTAATAACTAGTTCGCAGGGAGTTTTAAGCTAAAGCTCGTCCTCCGACATGGGAGCTACATAATTCCTGATGCAGGTCGTCCAGAATTTCCTTCCCTTTCACAGGAGTGATGCATCGCAGAAGGGGTCTGGAAAATGACTTCTTATACAAAACTCCATTCCACCATTCAAACCAAGAACTTTTCTTCTGAATTTTGGCGGCTAGACTTGAGTCGTCTACAAGCGAGCCGTCTACTTTATATGTAATGATAGGGTCCATTCAAGTTGAAGACCGGTCAAGGATAGCTACCACAGGAGCACATAACTCTTGTTCAATGCTTCGTTTTTCTTTCACTTCCCAAAACACATGACGCGGAGTATCACAGGAAGCTGAGCTAGCTAGCTTAGACAGGGCGTCAGCCTGATTGTTCTTTGTTCTGGGAATCTTCTTAGCCTTGAAACTCTTCAAATGTTCTATTTCTTGACGCACAACTTGCATGTATTTGATCATGTTGTGGTCCCTTACCTCGTATTCTCCGTTTACTTGGCTTACAATGAGCTGTGATTTAGAAAAAACAAGTATTTCTTGAGCTCCGGCAGCTTTGCACATTTTTATGCCGGCTAGCAAAGCTTCGTATTCAGCCTCATTGTTAGATGTTTGGAAGTTGAATCTCATGGCATACTCGTACTTGTCCCCTTCAGGAGATTGGTATATTATGCCGGCTCCACACCCGTTCTAGGTGGACGATCCATCTACATATACCGTCCAACGCGTCGCCACATTCTTCTCAAAGGTTGGCCTCGTCATTTCTGCAATGAAATCGGCAAATGTTTGCCCCTTGATAGCCTTTCGAGGTTCATATGAGATATCAAATGCATTTAACTCCATTGCCCATTTGAGCATTCGCCTTGAAGAGGCCAAGGATACATACAAAGTTTCTCCTTGAAGAGGACTGACGAGTCGTGGTAAGGTGTGGAGATGTTTCTTTAATCGAACGAAGGCCAATTCTGCCGATTCAGTCCATTCAAACTTGCTCTTTTTCTTGATTGTGCCAAAGAAATAATGACACTTATCTCCTGCTCTTGATAAGAACCGTCCCAGGGCTGCTAAGCATCCTGTCAGACGTTGGACTTCCTTTACAGATTTCGGAGACGTCATATCTATTACCGCTTGTACTTTGTCAGTATTGGCCTCAATTCCTCTTTCATCAATAAGGAATCCCAAGAACTTCCCAGCCGTTACCCCAAAAACACACTTCTTTGGATTCAGCCTCATCTGGTATTTTCGAAGCGTCTCAAAAGTTTGTCTCATATCATCAATGTAGGATTCAATGTTTCGTTCCAACTGGTTGGAGAAGACGGTGTTGACTAGACGCTGAAATGTGGCCGACACATTCTTTAAGCCAAACGACATCACTTTGTAACAGTACAAGCCTTGCTCAGTAACAAATGATGTTTTTTCCTGATCATCTGGCCATAAGGGAATTTGGTGAAAGCCAGAATAGGCGTCCATGAAGGACATCATAGCATTACTAGTCGTCGAGTCTACCAACCGGTCTATCTTGGGCAGAGGGAAGCTGTCTTTTGGGCAGGCCTTGTTTAGATCCGTGTAGTCCACACACATTCTCCAGGATCCATTGGGCTTCGGCACCAACACTACATTTGCTACCCAATCTGGATATTGGCTTGGGCGAATGAAACCAGCATCTAACAAATTCTGAACTTCCTTAGCTTCGGCTTTGTTTCTAGCTTCCCCATGATTTCTGTTCTTCTAACGAACAGGTTTTAGGGACTCATCTACATTGAGCTTGTGGACGGCTATACTTGGATCGATGCCCGACATCTCCTCCACAGCAAAAGCAAAGATGTCCTGGAATTCTCTCAAGAGGGTGACCAGATGTGCCCCAAGCTGATCGTCAGGAGAGACTCCTACTGGCACATTCCTATCTGGACGTGCTTCATCAAGGATGATTTCATAATGACCGACAACCGGCTCAGGCTGTCTTGTCTCCATGTGGGCCGTGGCAATGGTAAAGGTTTCTTTCTTGACTTTATCTTCTACCTCGTCTAATTTTCTTTTTGAACTTGCTATGACATCATCAGTCTTGCTGCCTCCCCAAGCCTCGGGATATAGTGTAGTGAGATAACAATCTCTTGCTAGTTGTTGATCACCATGAATAGTGCCGACTTGGCCTTTATCACAGACATACTTCATAAGCATAAGATGAGTGACGACCACTGCTTTGGCCTGATTCAAAGTGAGACGTCCCAAGATGATATTGTAAGCAGCGAGATCCTTCACAATCAAAAATCGGACGTTCAAGTTCCTACCTTGATGCCGGCCTCCCACTCGTAGGGGTAGAGTGATTATCCCTTGAGGATGACTTATGCCGCCTCCGAATCCAATGATGGGATAATGTATCTTTTCGATCGTCTTAGGATCATGTTCGAGACGATTCAGACAAGCTGTACTGATAATATATGACGAACTCCCCGTGTCTACTAAGATACGCCTTACTTTCAGGTTCGCTACCTTAAGTTCAATAACCAAGGGATTGTCATGAGGAGTGGATATCTTGCCTCTATCGGATTCACAAATCTCTACTTTAGGGAGGTGGTCCATTGGAGCTTTTCCTGACAACATTACCTGCCCCAACCAGCTTGCATAGCCCTTTTGTCCTCTCATTGTTGGGCCTCCAGCGGCTAGGCCTCTAGAGATGATGGCTACGATTTCTGGATCAGTGTCATTGCTATCACACCGATATGACGGTGACTTACTTTTGTTATAGAACTTTTTACCATTTCCCCCGGTGCTCGCGCTGAGATATGATTTCCGAAATCCTTTAGCGGCTAATCCACCGAGAGCTCTGCGCAGACTCTTGCAATCTTTGGTGTGATGGTCTAAATCACAATGGAACTTACAATAAACGGAGCTATCTCGGGTTTCAACCGGCGACTTTATAGGGAACGGACGATCAACCTCATATCTATCACTGACGTCCAGCAAAATCGTGTACAAGTCAGTGTTATATTCAAATCTCTCTTTATCGTAGGGCCGTCCTCTCTTCTGCCCTTGGGAGTTGTTAGCCTGATATCCCTTCTTTTCAATTGCCCACGTCCCATTCGGACGGTTGGTCTTTTTATCTGTCTTGTCCTTGCGCTGAGGATGGTCTGTAGTCTCAGTTCCCTTAGATTCCTTGGGGACGGAACAGATTTCGGTGGCATATATAAAGGACTCGGCCTCATCCAGAGCATCGGCCATAGTTCTCACACTTTTCTTTACCAAGTCAAAGTTAAAGGAACCCTTCTTAAGTCCCCTAAAGAAGTTATCAAAAGCCACCCCATCAGGTAGGTCTGGATCGAATCTGTCCTGACTCTAAATTGAAACGTCGCACATAGCTTGGCAAAGATTCGTCTTTCCCTTGCTGTATTCGGCTCAAATGCATGCTCATCTTCTTTTCCTCTTTATAAGCCATAAATCTTGCAGAAAACAACAACTCCAATTCTGCATAAATGTTGATCGTTCCAGCGGGCAGCTTCTCAAACCATTTTGAGGCAACCCCTTTCAGAGTGGACGGGAAATATTTGCACCAAGTTGCCTCAGTAGTCCCATGGACATACATTTGATGACGATAGGCCAAAAGGTGTACGTCAAGATCAGAGGTGCCGTCATAGGCGCCAATAGCTGCTGGCTTCACCTTAGGTTCCTTGGGAGCATTCATAATATCAGCACAGAATGGAGTGGTGTAGTCAAGGATGAGGCCGGCTACCCCATGTTGAATATGGCATATCGGATCTTGCCTTCTACCCTGGTATGTTCTACACCGCTCGCTGTCCGCGCGACTGACATTAGTCCTGGTGAGACGGCGCGAAGGGGCAGGAAAGGGTGAATCTTCCATGACATTGGTAGAACCTGTGTCTGACAACTCAGTTTCTTGAGGCATGTCTAACTGGATGACTAGTACTCTTCTGGATGGTCCAGGTTAAGGCCGAGCAGTTGTTAGAATCCGACGTGGAGCTATAGGCTGGAAAGAATTCCTAGTTCTGTCGAAGCGTCTGTCACGCTCGTCATTTCGAGCTTGGCCTTACCGCTAGACATTAGACCGAGTAAGTCTATTAAAGAATGGCATCTCAGTCCCATGAGACTAAGAGCGGATGGTCTTGATCTCATCCTGAAGTGTGTCCATCTGCGCCTTAAATCCGGCCAGAATATCTTTGAGTTGCCCCGCAGACACCGGCAGATCTGGGTTCTCTTCCATGACTGTATTAGCGTCAGCCCTCAAGTGACCGCCTGGAGGAAACGAAGGCTGAGCCGTCTCATCTTCCACCTGGACTTTCTCAGGTTGTGGTTCAGGAGGGGGTTCAGGACAACCGTCCTGCCCCATAGATTGATTGCTTCTCTCGTCCCTCCCTCGAGGAGGACGGTCACCATTCATTGTGGTCTCGTCGATTTCGTTTCGATTGATGGGCGCGTCACCGATGTGATGGACGTCTACCATGTTACCTTACCTCCCCATAGACGACGCCAAATGTTGTGGGAGTTTTTCCAATGGTTGATGACGAGGAGGTATCAGTTCCACGTAGAGTCGAGTCCAGTCCACGTCGGCGGCTTACCTACAAAACAAGAATATTCCCGGAGGAATATTCCCTCCGATGCTTAAGTAAGATTAGGGTTTTAAGGAAGAAGTACTTAATGAAAAGAAAGCATTAACTATATGAAATTGAAGGGTCTTTCTCTATCTAGGAACTTGTGTCAATTCCTTGGGAATTGAGTGTATTTATAGTCTCCCCCTTTTGGGGGAAAACCCTAGGAGGGTCTCACATGATTGGCTAGTTTACGATAATTGGACAAGTGTCACCATCATAATATTCTCTATGTTGGGCCATGGGCCATAAAGAAATTTGTACTCTTACTTCAGCCATACATCATCAAATGCTTGTTCCTAAGTAGCTGCCAAGTAGGCGTTTTGCTGGCTGAAAATGAGCAACGTGTAACCCTGAGATTGGGCCACGCAGGCAGGTATTTTTACCCACATCAAGTCTCATTTATAATCTTGACAATATTTATAATTGAAGGGAATCTTCTAATTTCTTTCCAATACGTACTTCAAAACATATTCATGTGAGATTTTATTTTGTTCGTCTAAATGCGTAGTTTTACAATATCAAATTTTTTTAATTTTTTTAACATACGTAATTGGAGATATTTGCGTTTAAATATTGAGTTCAAACGAGTTGAAAAGTCAAAACATGACTAATATTTAAGAACAAAGGGAGTATTTATTATTTTGTTATTTATTTTTTATTTCAGTAATATTTTGTTAAGTTCAGTTTAGTTCAGGAGCATTCAGTTCGGTCCAGTTCAGGAGCATTCAACTCAGTTTAGCTCAGCTCAGCTCTAAAGAACATGGCCTTAATTAGCTATAAATCCTTACAACGTGGGATTTTTCTTGATAATCAGGTTTCCCCGGTTATAGAGCCCAAAGACAGGGAAGGAAGTTTGATGTATAAACAGGCTCTAGATCTGCTGTCACAAGATTTGGAAGTGTGGCCAAATGCTAATGTGAAATTTAACTATCTTGAGAAACTTCTCAGCAGTATTCAGCCTTCTCAATCAAAAGATCCATCCACTGCCCTTGCTCAGGGCTTGGATGTCATGAACAAAGTATTGGAAAAGTTGGCACATTTCTTCATTAAAAATAACATCAAGCATATATCTCAAGTATGCTTTTGCTACACTAAATTTTCTTTATTGGTTCTTTGCAATATTCAGTCTTGTTATTCATATATTGTTTCAATTAACTGCAGAATCTTGAATCATGTTTCAAATACAAGATGTTAGATGCGAGAAGGTAATTGTGCTCCTTGTTGAAGACCGTTTTTCTGACATTTCCCTTGGATTCTACTAGTACTCCATCAGAAGTGAAGATTTTGTACCAAAAAGTTCAAGCTTTGGAAGAGAAATAAAATGCAGATGTCACCGCTCCTCAGACATCAACAGAAAAAGGTATATTCTTAGTTTCTTGTTATTTTGGAAACCTATTTCCACTTATATTGCTATTATGTTATGAAATTTGACACATAATTTGTGTAGGTTTGCACTATCTGCACAATGGGAGTGAACCAAGAATAATACACCGTGATATCAAGTGCACTAACATACTTCTCGATGCACAGATGAACGCCAAAGTTCTGATCTAGGCATGTCTAAGCAAGTAACAGAAGCAGATGCAATCCATGTAACTACCATTGTCAAGGGAACTACTGGATATCTTGACCCTGAATGAGTTTAGGACTTTTAGAGAAACATTCGTTATCAATTATTGTTAAATCTTGTCAAATTTGATATGGTTTAATTACTTGTTGCAGATACTATTTAACATTACAGTTAACTGAAAAAAATTATATCCATAGATTTTGAGTTGTTCTTTTGGAACTCATTTGTGGTCAGGAAACATATAACCGTAGATCCTGAACTCCAGACACCTTCAACTTGGTTTTATGCGTACATATTAACTGTTCTGATATTTAAAAGTTTGTGGAATTTCAGTTCTGAGCTTCATATCCTTTCTGAGTGTCTAGTTTATAGTTTGCACTTACTCACTTGCATCTAGACTTGACCCGAAACTCAACCTAAAACCCAGAGCTAGACTCCTAGGATACAACAAAACTGGGCTGGAGATTTATACTTTTTGACCTCTAACCAAAAGATAACTGAATTAAACCTTCTGACATACCTGATTGATGGATCATCCTATTAGATGATGAGGGGTCCGAATTCCTAATGAAATCTAATGTCACCTTGACTGGCTCTTATGTGCAGGCCCAACCATTTTTTTTTTGCTAGGCAAGTAAGGATAATATTAAAGCTCAAACCAAATAACAACCTAAGCTTAACTCAAAGGGACACGAACCAACCAGGTTGGACCCCATCACCAAAGAGCAAGCAAAACACAACTAAAACAAGCTCAAAGAGCCATAAACCAATTACAACCCTTCCTGCTAACCTTTTTAGGCATAACTACCCTGATTCTATCTCTTAAATTCTACTTAATGCTATTAATAATACTCTGGACTGTGGGAATAAACCTATCCCAAAAGCTACCATTCATGCATTTCCAAACAAAATACACTATTGCTGTCAGACCTGCATACCAGACCTGTTTCCTTAACTTGGACTATTTTCTATGGCCAATTCCCTTAGTAAGCTGCTGCAGATCAAAAGAAGAGGTAGAAAAACCCAACCAAGCTTTAATACCTTCAATACACTGATAGCCATAAGAATATGAAAAGAAAATATGGTTATGATCCTCATCATGTTGCCCACACAGTAAGCATAAAGCAGGCACACATACACCAATCATGGCAAGCTTTGTTGGTGTTCGAAGCCTAGCTTGAACAACCATCCAACATATAAACCTATGTCTAGGAATATTTATCTTGTTCCAAACTAATCTATCCCAGTTGACCTGAGGTCTAGAACCAACAAGCTTCTCATAAACCGCGGACACGTTCTCCATACAGATGACAAAGAGAGCAGGAGACATGGGATCTCCTTGCCTCAAGCCTCTATGAGACTTGAAAAAACCCTGCATAAACCCATTAATCATCAAAGAAAACATAGGGGTAGTAACACATTCCATCACAATGTGTACAAACTCCTCATGGAATCATAACTGCTCCAACATTTCCTGTAGAAAATTCCAAACCACAGTATCATAGGCTTTTTGCAAGTCTATCTTCAATAAGAAACTAGGCTTTACATCTTTCCTACCATAGTGCTTTACTAAATCCTGCACCACCATGATGTTATGGACTGTATATCTACCATGCACAAAGCCTCCCATATTTTCCAGAATTAAATCAGGTAGAATTTGTCTAAGCCTACCACATAATACTTTAGTAACACACTCGTAAAGGGTATTACAACAAGAAATAGGAAGAAAATCACTCACATTATTCGGACACTTAGTCTAGGGATAAGAGTAATCACTGTATGATTTAGCTCTTTTAGAAGCTTCCCTTGCTGCAGAACAACTAAGATATATAGCAGAAACTACCTCATAACCTACTATACTCCAAGCATCCTTAAAGAAAAAAGCACCAAACCCATCTGGACTTGGAGCTTTAACCCCAAGAATTGAAAACAAAGCCTTCTTCACTTCAGCAGCAGTATATGGAGCACTCAGAATAGCTATGTGATCATCATTAATGAGAGGACCTGACTGAACAATATAACTAAGCACTACACTTCTATTGGAATGTGTTGAGCCCAATAAGGTAGTTTAGAACTCAAGGAATTCATTAGACACATCAGTAGACTTCTCCTTCCACCTCCCATGCATATTATGAATACTATAAATTTGATTATGAGAGTTCCTCTGTCTAATACTCTGATGGAAAAGAGCAGTGTTTTTATCACCTGCCCTGATCCAATCTAACTTTGCCTTTTGCCTCAAAAATCCAAGTAAGCGTAATGCTTTAGCTTATAATCATTATTAGCCTTCAATTCCAAGTCTGCAAGCACCTGGTCTGAAGAATGCAAATACATAGTAGTTTGAGCTGCACTCATATCATTGTAAGCTTTTAAGTCTGCAGGCTATATATCAGAGAAACCAAGTCTATTCAGCTATTTCAAAGCAGCCTTAACTTTCTTCAACTTGCTCACAACCACATACATTTTAGTACCAAGAAACCGATTGTTCCATTCCCCCTGTACCATGGAAGAAAACACTAGAGAACTCTTCCACATAGTGAAATACTTGAATGGATTCTTACCCCCCTCCATTTCTAGGATAAAGTGTGAACAACCCAGGGGAGTGATCAAAAGTTCCCTCATTCATAAAACATACCTCAGTTGTAGGAGAAGTATCTTGTCAAGTGGAATTTGCCATTATTCTATCTATTTTTTAGAACACCCTAGCTGTACCTTGTTGTTTATTATTCCAGGTGTACAGATTCCCCAAACTCTTAACATCCTCCATACCTCAGAAATGCATACACTCACACATATCTACAATCTCAATATTCCTGACAGGAGATTTTATCCTCTCCTTAGTGGACATTACACAGTTGAAATCACCAAACACAATCCAAGATTCCAGAGTTTGCAAAGCTTTAAGATCTCTCCACAACTCCACTCTTTTATGGATTTCATTGAAAGAATAAATGAAAGTACAATAGACACTTTGAGAGCCACCCACTGAATTGACTAGACAATGAATGAGCTGACTTGTAACATTAAGAATATTCACAACAAAACTATTAGGGTTCCAAGCAAGAACAATCCTTCCCCCATCATGACAACTATTGTTACTAGTGAAACATCAATTCCAGAAAACATTCTGGTAAAGACTTCCAAGTTTAGAAGCCTTCACCATATGCTCCAAAAGCCCCACTAAGCCAACATGATGTTTGTGAAGAAAGTGTTTCACAACACCTTGTTTATGAGTTAGATGAAGACCCCTGACATTCCAGGAAGTTTTTTTGTCCATAAGGATGGGAAGAGTCCCCTCTTCCTAATTCATCTGCCTCATATTCAACCTCACCCCCCATAACTTCAATTCTATGATCATCAAGTGCATCATCATTCAACAACTGATAAGCATTAGTAACCTGGGTTGGTGCTACGATAGAGGTCCTCACCCTAATTGGTCTAATAGCTCTCTAAAAGCCTTCTTGATCAATAGGAGGAGTATGAACCACTGCTTGCATAGTTTGTTATTTCTTCTGAACCCAAACTCTCCTAGTACCCAATCTACACTCAGCATCCTGGTGCCCTATCATCTTGCACACTCCACAAATGTTGGGCTTCCAATCATAAGTAATGTCCACCTCAATCAGTTCACCATGCTCATCCATGAATGAGACTTGATCAGGCAGCTTTTGAGTAGGAGGCATATCAACTAACACCCTAGCAAATTGGATCTTATCCCTACTAGAAGTAGCATAATCCCTCTTAATAGGTTTTCCAATTTGACTCACAATTTTAAACAAAGCCTTCTCCCCCCAATACTTGAAATTGAGTTTTAATTGAATCCAAATAGGGAAAGACTTAATTACCTCCTTCTCCATATCTATATCAATACTCCATGGCTTCATTATTAGTGGTTTACCATCAAAGAAAAAATGTCATGTCAACACTTTATCCCTCATATCCATTGTGACAAATCGAACTAAGAAAATCCCCTTTTTCACCATGACAACCTTATCAACCTTAAAGTTCTCCCATATCCTCCTAATAAATCCCTCCATAACAAGAATGGGAGGATTAGCTCTAACAACATAACACACTATAGCAAAATTCAAAAACTCAACCTCCTCCTGAATATCATCCAAATCAATCTAAATAGGGTCTAATATTTCAATTGAATTATCTGAAACTGACTTAATAGTAATACTACCAACTTCATCATCCTCATTTACAGCTACCTCATCAAATTGCTGTAAGATAGGGACAGAAATCGTACCAACATCCACTTTTGCTTTGTTTTGAGAATTGCGTGCAATACCAGACGAGTAATGAATCTGCTGTAACCATTCATTGAAGGAGTGCCTCACCTCCGATCGCAATTGGAGATGCTGCAATCCCGATGTTGGCGTAAGAATTTCATTTTCCATCTGAAGACGGCTACATTTGTCCCTAGGCCCGACACGGTGTGTTCGATGATGAAACCAAACATCGCTTGACTAAGCTTTCCTGAATATGCCACGAACGATCCATGACTGACTGATGATCCCGTAAACCATATTTCCATTTTTAGAAACTGCAATTTATAGTAACTACTGTGCCTGAACGCTGCCCAAAATGGCAATCGTATAAGATAAAATATTCGAGTGTTTAAGTCGCATTATGATTTATCATTGGATAAAGGGTAACAGTTGCATCCTAACTCATATTCCTAAGGATAGAAACCGTGAGTGATATTCGGGTAAAAATCGATAAGACTGGAAAAGTGAAGTAAAACACTAGCGCTAGAAAATTCTAGCACTGGCATTTTAAGCGTCACTATTTTCCAGCGCACAAATACTAAGCGTCATTATATTCTGGTGTTGCAGTTTGTTTCTCACATAATCACGCAAAGATGGAGTTAATCAAGCTGTCACCAGAACACATCTTGCGCTGAGAAGTCAAGCGCTAGAAACAAACAACGCTCTTGATCCAAGCGTTGGAAATTTCTAGCGCTGCACGAATCTCAGTTGGAAAACTCACATTTTGAATATCTATCTTATTCTGGCCTATTTTACTATAAATAGGGCCTCTGAAATCCAGAAAATAACAAATATTCCTAACCCTAAACCCTAAGCTTGAGTATTGATCGAAGCTTTTCTCTGTCCCGTATTCGTGTGTCCGCCGCATTTAACACTCTGTTAAGCACACCCTGCCCGCACAATCATATGATTAGTCTGAATACTATCGAAGTTTTGTTGAAGTCTTAACCCAATCCCTAATCCTAAAACATATTAAAAAACGCGGCACATTGTGACGCTTTTTGGGACAAATTGCGACAGGAAAGAGTGTCGCTATTTCACATAGTGACGCTTTAGGAGAGGGTCTCTATTTTCATTGCCGCTATTTCCCGACCTTTTAGAGCGTCACAATTTGCAAAATATCGATGTATTTTACCGCCGCTATTTGGGATATAAGGACTCTATAGATAGTCGCAATATTGAGACTGTAAAAAGTGTCACTATTTGCACGCTTATAGATACATTTCTCCGCCACTATAAACCATATAGAGACGCTTTAGACACCAGGAATATATAGACTCTTATTAGAGTCGCTATATGTTTACTTTCGTGCGAATTCTCCTCATTCCCTCCAAAATAATTTAGAGCCTTTGGAGCGTCCCAATTTGCATCATATTATTTTTCATATATACATAATAATTTAGACACTTTGGAGCGTCACAACTTACATCATATTTTATATATATACATCAATTAATCTAAAATCATGAATTATCTATAAAAATATATATCGACCATAGATAATCATAATCAAATACAAGTATTAACTTACTACGTACATTATCTTAAAGCAATATATATAAACGTCATGCTATGATTCATATATACTTAGCGATAACGTAGTTAATTAATTTAGAAAAAGTGATAAAAATCATCTATACATTAAATTAATTCGCAGAGTCTTGTCAAACTGAAATAAAAGCGATATTTTAAAATAGAAATAACTTTTTAACTAGCATTATCATTTTTTCTACAAGATAGTCCAAAACTAAATAAAAACTACTTCCTGACTACATACAAACTAATTACCAAGTACATAAACCTATTGCTATGCTAGCTTAGCTTCAAGATAATTTGTTGATCTTAATCTACATATACCATTACCACTTGAATCATCAATAATCTGCAAAGAAAATTTAATATGTCAAATATATATATATATATATATATATATATATATATATATATATATATATATATATATATATATATATATATATATATATATATATATACAAAGCATGATGAACACATTTTAAATTCAAGGAAAATTAACAACAATAATCATTTGAATCACTCAAATTATATTTTTCAAGGTAGATCAAGCACACACTTATTCAATCTACATTCTTTGCATAATGAGATAACTTATAGTTCAACAAATTCAATCATACATGAACATTATTAAAAAAAGGTCTAGGTATCTCCACGGAAAATGAAATGTTAGGCCGGCATTTTATTAAATTAAATCAAGGACCGCCAAAGAGATTAAGCTTTGCGGAAAATTATCAAGCCATACATACTCATCACCGTTTGGATTCCATCTTAAGGTGTTTCCGGCTCTACGTACATGAAAACAAGTAAAAGAAATGAAATGACCCTTCATCCTACCAATGTCCTCGTAGTACAACATAAGTGGTGAAAGTCCCTCCATTCTATGATTAATACTTCGAACGACATTTACTGCATCACATTCCACTACTACTTTTTATACCCCAGCTGCAATACTAAATGCCAAAACGAGCAGCAGGAACTTCAGCCTGTTTGGGTTCCCATCTCGCGATAGTTCTCCTTACAGCTGCAGCAAGAATGGCACCCTCACTGTCCCGAAAAACAGCCCCCATACCTACTCCACAATCAGCCATAATATGTGCATCCGTATTCACTTTTCCGCAACCAGAAAGGGGAGGAAACCAACCTGCATTACCCACCATACCAACACTTATCCTGGACTTGAAGACCAACTTTGCATACTCCTTATAGTCTTGTACTAAGTTCGAGAATCTAGCAGCAGTTAGGAGGGGGTTTGCACTTTGCATACTCCAAAATTGGGATTGGTGTGCGTCTTTGTGATTTTGAGGCTGTTATCCACATGTTGTAGCCCTTGTAGACGGGTTTTCCTTTCTCATATTTATCAGTATGTTTAGGTTAAGATAGTGTTGGTAATGATTTTAAAAAGGATTTGGAGGGTCCAGCTGTGAAAAATACTGAATCTTAAAGAAATTAGCTTCTACTTCTGTCTAGTTTTCCCCCCTAATACGTTGTCTATAAGGATAAATCATAGCTAATAGCTCTAGACTCAGTTGAAGAGTGTTTCTTCAATAAACCATGTGCTGCTCATACAATACTATGATCCTCAACACAAGTAACAGTTAACAAGACAGATAGAAAGATCCAATAAACTTCTGCATTGAGCAACAAGAAATCAGATAACCTGTTCATATTGCTAGTATGGAGCTGCTATATAAAGATAAAGGAACAGACCAAAAACAAAACAGACTATAGAAGTCAATCAAACAGAAAATAAGCTTTTACCAACCACAAGCATTGACAGAGAAGACAAATGTAAACCCATTTGAGGTAGGAGATCGATATTGTGGTGGGTATAGTTTTGGACCCAGGTTCTGTAAGAGCAATGGAATGTCGGATGGCAGCATTCTATGCTGGTTTCCCAAGTCAGTACATTAATATCAATGCTTGCTAGTCAACCAGTTCCAGTTTCTTACTTTGCTGAAACAGTGTTTTTATGAAGAAAACTCACGACTTCTGATTATGCGCAACTAAAACTCTTTATTGTAGTTTATTTCAGACTTTTCTCTCACTTATGGTCAGAGTTCGACTAAGCTTTTATCAGGAGTGTAAGTCGGAGTCGCTGCTGTCTTGGATTGGCTTACACTTTATGATGGTAATTTGGTACTTTGTTGTGGTCTGAGCTCATGATCGAATTCGGAGCCTAATCCTTTTTAGGTTAAGCCATGTTTAGTGTCATTTGAAAGCTCTGTTATGACACAGGAGTGTAACAATATTAAAGTTCATTATTTTGTGTGGCCATTTGTATTTTAAAATGATATATGAAGTAATCTGGGGCATTTAACATTGTGTTTTCTTTACGAGTTACAGAAGGAGCATCATAAATTAACTAACAGAAACAATAGTTTGTTAACAACCCAGACCTAACACCAAACTCGTGTTTCAGCTAATATCAACATAATACCTTATTATGATAATACTAAATCTAAGCATCTACCTTCTAATCTCACCATCATCCATAAATAATCGACAAATATAAAGCTTGTTTCAGCTATCAGTTTATCTATAAAGCATTAAACGCAGTTAACTCCATATGAAATTACCTTGCTTTTGGCAATAGTGTCAAAGTCAATGTCTTGTCTTGCTTTTCACCATTGCCACCAGAATCATCAGTAATCTACAAGAAGTATTTTAATATGTAAATTAGATATCACACATTTTAGGTAATGATACATGATGCTCAATCAGAATAATTTCCAGAAATAACTAACCATATTTATTACTGTTTCCGCTCCATTTAAAAGGTTCGATGAAACATTCCCTTTGCGTACTTTCTTAGGGTAAGGATTCTCTCCCTTATGGAATGGGACAACTGTAGGCAAACATGTCTGGGAAATTGAGCAAAAAACTTAAAAAACCTCAGGGTTAAATTGGTGCGTTCGATGTATACAAAAATACTTCAGAAGTTTCAAATATCTAGCTCTTATTGATCCGGTTGAGGCACTGCCTAGTGTCTTAGTAAGGGAAAGGGAGGAATACCACTACCATGGACATCCCAGCTCAACAAGATAATGAGGAATTCAACCAATCAACAACAAATGTAAATTCAACATGCAAATCGAACAATAATTGTTGAATGTGTGATCTCACTCAAGAACTAAAAAACCACCTAGTCACTTCCATAGCATTACCAATGGATTTAACTTAGTCTCCAGCCCAGGACATATACTTGCCTTCAGTCACTAAGAGGCCGATTTCATTCGAATTTCAATTGAAGTGGCAAAGGAATAAGAAAGCCAACGTCTTTACGTGTTCTTTATAAAGTACAAGGCAAGCAAGTCCCAAGTCACAACCATCTAATATATATGCCTTAATCATACTTAATTTATTGGGTGGTAAGATGCTAATTACATTAAATTCATACATTTTTTACATCACATCGCAGAAGAATTAAGATTTTGGCAATCACCTTGATAATCTCCACAAGCTGGTCGACTCCGCTATCACCAGGGAATAAAGGCTGCAAGCAAGCAACAAACATGTACCATGGTTACGATATATATATATATATATATATATATATATATATATATATATATATATATATATATATATATATTGATATATTGATATATATATATATATTGATATATATATATATATATATTGATATATTGATATATATATATATATATATATATATATATATATATAAATATATATACATATATATATATATCAATATAGTTTTAAATACTTAACAACACTCCTTGAAATCAAAAACATACTTGTGCAAGCAGCAGTTCAGCAAGAACACAAATCCTAGACCAGATTTCAATTGCAGTTGAGTACTCAGTTGCTCCGAATATCAGTTCTGGTGGACGATAGTATCTGGAGCATATATAAGATATGTTTGGCTCTCCTTTCACCTGCCAATTTAATTGTTTTAAGAGTATAAGGGGGCTGAAAGTTGCTTTGACAAACAAGTCCAAGTTCACAGGGTAAAGGTGCCCAAGATGAGGATGTTTCATTGACGTAAAAACTTACTGTATGAGATAACACTAGAATAGAGTGATAATGGACAAGAAGGATATCATATCAATGGACAAGAAGGATATCATCTCAATGGACAGTAAGTTACATAGGGCATGTCTCAGAGAATATGTCAACATCAGGAGACCATATCTGTAAACTAGGGTGACGAAAAGAATGAAGTTAACATTGTGACTTGTGAGATGAAAAGGAGATGAGAGGTAGAGCCGGAAAAAACACAACAAGGTCATCAGAAATTACTAGATTTATTTAGAGAACATCAAAGACATTAACCTGACAAGGTTTTGAGCACTCCTGTATTCGTATAGCAATTCAGGTAAGAACTTGGCTTATTTCTGAGCACCCAACGTGACAGGTGAAAGGAACTCCAGGACAAGGGTGGCTGTGCTCTTCCCTACTCCTTTTTCCTGGTGATTGTCTACTGTAGGTGCCTTCTATTTTTTTCCGGTAATTTGCACTCCTCAATATTCATACATTCCAGTTCACTGGCTAATATTCCCTTTTGGAAATGATCTAAGTAATCCTCCAAGGTCATTTTCGAAAATGACCCCACCACCCAACAGAGAACTCTCTCAGAGCACTTATTCTAAAATTTTCAATATGTTTACTTTTACAGTTACACATATTTCCATTTCTATTAATTTTCCAGCCACTGCAGTCTAAAATATTTTTGAAGGTCTTTAGAAGAGTCACCTAGTAGTCTAGTACCCTGCTGATTCCGACTATATGGAGGTGATAGGGATAGGGCTTGCATACATTTGGACCTCCCACACCCAACTGCTGAGATCAAAATCATTTTTTTTGCTTTTGTTCTAAGATAACAAATCATAGAGTAACAATAAATGAGCAAAATCTGTAAAAAAAAGCATATCACAATTGAAAAAAACTAAACCTTTTGAGAATTAATCTGAAACCGGTAGAAATGATTCAGCAATTCTTCCTTCCTGAAATACACATAACAAGTAACCAATCAACAAATCATAGCTTGTTACACATAACTTCAACTACTCCATCAATTATCACTGAAATACACATAAACAATAACCAATCAACAAATCATAGCCTTTGATAACTGAATAGAGCAGCAGAAAATATGAGATATGGTACATTACTTAACAACACAAAGACTAACATAGTCAAGCTTCTTGGTTTTTTCGGTGTTTTAAACTTGATAAAACATAGAGTACTGTTTCTTTCTTTTTTATACTTGTAAAAAAAGAATTACTTACTTTCAACTTTCAAGATTCAACACCAAAATAAAATAGAGAACCTTTCGGCGACTAATTCATGAAAAGTCATAAAACATCAACCTCAAACCACACAACAACAAGTGGACAAGAACAACAAACTGCAAAGACCAGAAATAGAAGGTGCACCAAACACATCAAATTTGCTTGAAGATTTGTATGAGCAGACAGGCAAAAAAAAAAACGCAATCTGCACAGATCAAGCAGCTGGAGCAACCACAAACAGCACACACCAGTAGCAGAAGCTACACCAAGCAGCATAGACACATCAACAGAAGACTGCAGCAACAGAAAAATAGAAGAGCAGCACACAACAAAAAACAACCCTCAAACACCTTACAGAGCAACAAGTAACGGGCTAAATTTCATCCCACCTAGAAGTTCCATCCGAGTCCCACTAGATATATTAGCTTCCAAGAAAACGAGTAAAAAGATGAGTGATATGCCAAGTGATATGCAAATTAAATAACTCCATGAATTTAAAAGTAAGCCATTTTAGTTTTGTAATGACAGTACCGAATGCAACCTAATTAAACCAACACCAAAAGAAAATTTTCTTTTATACCAGTAAAATCGGTCACATAGCAACCTAACAGTAACTTCAATTAACATGTATAAGCAGACTTGATATTTTTAACAGTATTACAAAATCAGCAATTCTAATTAGCAAAACATTGAAAATTTGCAGAAAAAAATGCAGAAAATTAGGAAGTCGCGGAACTTAGAGGCAAACCTTGACATCAGTAGGCTAAAAGAAGATGAAGAAGGAGTAGCCAATTACAAGCCCAACACAAGATCCAAATCCGAACCCCCAATGAAGAAGTAGTCGCGAAAGGGAAGTTTTATGAATTATTGCCGGCGTTAAAGAATCCCACCTACAGTTGGTGAAGTTGCCTCTTGTCGCTGGTGAAGAAGAAGTTCAGAAGATGGTTGGGTTTAGGGGAGGAGCGAGAAACTTGGAATGAGCAAAGGGAGCCGCTTGTTTGGTTGTGTTTGTTTGGGTTAAAGGCTGCGTTTGATTTTCAGATTTTAATTTATTTAATTATTTTAATTTTTGTTCTTAAGGGTTGAACTTGTTTGATAAGGGAAACCTTTGATGAGCAACCTATAAGGATTTTTCCTCTAGTGAATATACAGAAGAAATTGAACTACAAATATCAACTGAAAGACAAACCCAAGCACAATGAGCAATCTGGATGCTGGAACATGCAAACGGCCTCTAAGTGGTCATGTAAAAGTACCTCACTTGTTTGCTTTTATTTTATCCTCCTTTATTTTGGCTAAAACAGAGGTGCACCTTAGGAGTTCCAATGTTCTATACATGAAGATGATACTACTCAAACTCAAGGGACAACATCAAGAAGCAATGATCATAAGATAATGTTGAGGGAGAGGCTAAGGATCCAATTGACAACCAACCTTACTGGGAGAAGTTTTTAAAAAAGTATAAAGTAATAAGAGATAAGCTGCGTTTAACCTGTATAGAAATCAATGTACAAGAACCAAGGCTTTTAGATGTTTAAGGTAAGTTAAGAGGAGGCCTCTAAGAATTCACGAGAAGATCATTTGAGAGGATAGTGAGGCAGGAAAAAATAGAAAGAGATGATCAAGTAAAAGCTCGTTGTGTTTCAGGGCTTACCACGGATACTGCCTGTAATGAAACAATGATGATTTAAATGATCTAGTCAATCCCAAGTACAGAGGCTCTTGTTGTGTTTGGTTTAGTTCACCCTTCAAAAGCGAGACATATGCGGAATGGGTATTTTTTTGATTCTTGACACTGGTATTTGATAGTGCGAAGTTCAGTTTACGTAACAAATCTAGAAGTCCAAATTTAGGCTAGAAATATAAAATAAACACCAATAACCAAGAATGAAGCAATATAATAGCATGCAGCAGGAGACTAGAAGCAAGTTAAAAACAAACAAAATAGAAAGCAAATATCTCTTCACAAAGCACGTACGCCTGAACAGCAGAAAGTCCAAATGGATCAATCTCCAGCCGACTTACGGCATCTGACCAAATTCATTCTTGATAAATTGATGCCCCAAATTCGTCTGATCAATGAGCTTAATGTAATGAGTAGTTGCCTCATGATGCACATCCCCCCATTTCCATATCATCCTAGAAACTGTTGTGAGAATTAACTCAAAACTAGAGAAAGAATTAAGAAGAGTAGAAGACTACTCCAAAATGCAAAAATGAAAATCAAATAATACAAACATTCAGTTGAAGAGTATTACATAAATTCTAGTTGACCCGAATCGACCAGCTTTTTGACCTTCCCCTTGAGCTAGTATCACTTAGACAATCAATAACCTCTAAAATTAACAATAAAGCATATAATTTCGGAAAATTTCGGCAACAAAATTTAAGAAAAATATTACCTGGCGAATTATCCGGTAACACCAAGGAAGCAGCAAATCAAAATCCAAGAGGATGCTCGATTTTCTCCAATAAAAAACCAGAGACAGCAACGAATTTATCTTGAATTTGTTGGGTGAGTTGTGAATTCAATAATTGGGATTTTTCATGAATTTATAGGTTGAGGAGTGAGATAGCTTAACCGAGAGAATTGAGAGATTTGACTGTGCTAACGTACAGGTTGAAGACGAAATTCAAGGAATTCGTTAATGGTGCTGAAGGTGAGGAGGAGAGAAGACGGATTCACCGAAAAATTTGACGAGGGTGGTTAGGTTTCTGCCCTAAGGTAAGTCGATGGGGAGGTTGAGAGAAACGTGGTAAGTGGGGTGAGAGTTAGGCGGGATTCTGCGAAAATTAGAGTGAGAGTTATTAAGCGGGATATTTTGGCCTGATGAAATTTGGTTTGCGGGCTTACAAACACGTGGAACCACGTGTTTTTTTTTGTAAATAATGACGGTTTAGAACGCCGAAATATTTTGCGGCGCTATAAAGCGTCGCAATTTACAAATGAATATTCGCGCCCCCAAACCCCTTGCGACACTTTTTTATATCGTCACCATTGTTCCGTCTAAATATGTACATGTTTTTTGTAGTGAGTCAGTCATAGGAAAGTTCTAAATCTAAAAGGAAAGCTAGCAAAGTCAAGTGGTAGGTGTTCCTGAGAACCGCAGTAAAGCCTACGCTTTGCTGTAACTTGAATCTATATTTTACAGCTTTCGTCACCATATAAATCTGTTAACTTTAACCTATTATATTGTTCAAGCCTAAAATCAGATAACTCTTGGACAAACCTGTTTATTGCTAGGAACCTTGAATTAACCTAAATCAGCGTTTTGACATCTGTTTAGTAATACTTGTGCATTAAAATCAATCCAGGATAGTAATGTAGCATAACGCATGTCCCATCATCGTCATAATTGAACTAGTAAGGACCATGCCGCGTGGGCTAATGCCGGGCACTCCTCGTATTAGTAATGTCCCCCGAATTCTCAATCTCTGCTCGCTTGATGTACGTGGAGGGATCTCAACATCAGGGATCACAAGGGAACCTATGGTCGTTGTTAGTCAAATATGTTTGCACTCCAAGCATATCACGATAAACGGGTTATGTCAGTTTTCTTAAACTGAATGGAGACTCCTACAGACTAGTAAAAAGAGGCTAATGCTCACAGTTAGTTCCTATCTACTTAATATGCTTGCCACATCCTGAGGGGAAAAGTCGTGCAGGCCGTACACTCTTTCTAGAGGCGCCTCGTCGTGTTTTTTGACCCCCTCACAGTGGCAAATCCACTGGGGACAATATTGAAATAATATGTGCCAATAGTGCGTCGGTGAGGAAGCCTTATAGCAAAAATCGAACGCTATGTGACAAATGATCGCGACATAACCGCATAATCGAATCTCCTCTTCCTTGGTATGTTTCATCTCGGAAGTCCAGACTAAGGACACCTATCAGCCCCGGGGTGCACGTGCTTCGGATGTTATCCACTCGATGCATTCGCAATGTAGCACATCCCCCCAAAATCGAACCGCTTATCTCCTAGGTCCATTCACAGTGTATGTCACTCCAGCACCTACCGAATAGGCCTTGATAAAATCCTTCATGAACCTGGCTACTCTGACAAGGGCCTGTTGGGGGATTGGCGATATGTTTGGTACCCTTTGACACCCAACCCTATCGAACTTTAGAGACTAGCAAAAACTAAATGCGCATCATACTTGAAATCATGCTTGTGTTTAGTTTGATGTAGATTTCTACGTGCTATGTGAAACTAATCAACCAGACGCCTAGTTTAAGGTCAACAATGCTTTCGAAATTCTAAAATACACTCTAAAACATCAGAATAATGTCAAAGATGCGAATCAGTAAAGTCTCGCGACCAGGAGCCCAACGCTAGAATAAAATAGCGCTGCCCTGGCCAGCGTTAGAAAATTCCAGCGTGCAGATTTTATGTGCCTGAAAATTATAACTCTTGTGACGAGGAAAAGAAAAAGTCAAAATGGCCAGCGCCTAATATTTTCACGCTGATCAGGCAAGCACTGGAAAATTCCAGCCCTGCCTTCCTGCGCGCTGTTATTTTCCAGAGCACGCCTACTTTTTACTAACATTTAAGCCATAAATCAGAACTTGAAAGTCCAGAATCCAGTTCATCATGCAACTAATTCGGAAGACCAAAATACGCATCTGCCCTAAGCATTACGTAGGTCTGGCTGAAAATACCCATTCCGGAACGTATATTTAAATTGCGTCGAAGGTATTCTCACGGAATTGAAGCCTCACTAAGTCAAAATTAACAAAAAATCCGCATTAGCTTTTACCAATCAAGCCCAAAGGCTGATACACAAAAATTCAAGCTGAACGTATATTTAAATTGCGTCGGAATGCTGAACGTTTGAGCGCATGAACGCTCAAATGAAGGGCGCAGTTTGTTAGAATTCAAGCCACGGAACAGGATTGACTAAAGGAGGTAAACTACATAAATACCTACAGGCACTGGAAATTTCCAGCGCACAACAAGCAAGCGCTAGAAAATTCCAACGTTGCGAATTCAAGCGCTAGAATTTTCTGGCGCCATTGGCTTCACTCTCGACAATTTCGCGTACTCTGGATTAGACTAAAAAACGATTCGCAAAGTAATTGTTGGCTCATTAATAATACTTACGAATGGCACGACACCATTTAAGGTAAAAGAAATATATCTAATAATCCGGTGTTCATTTGAGTTAAGTCTTTGTAGAAAACTACCTTTACCCGAGAAATCGAGCCCTTCCGAGTCAGTGTCAAATTTGTATCCAATTGTAAACCGATCCATTATCCTAAATAGATGTCTTGTAGCATAGGGTTGGTTCGGCTACTTGGCGTCGAACTTAAGATCAGAGATTAGCGCGTCTTGAGTCTACCACCCCGATTGCTAGTTCGATTGCAGAAATAATAACTCCTGTCTCCACCCGTCATTCTCCTTTTCAAGGATCTCCAGCTTTCCGACCCTTGTTCTCCTCTACACCAACTAGCAACATATCGCTCGAAGATTTGGCCCCACATGCCCAGTTGATGGCCACTGCTATGGAACAGCTCCCCGTGGAAAATCAGGCCCAAAATGAGCAAGATAATGCAAGGAAGATCGGGAAAATGGTCCTCCAGCAGATCATGGGAAGAAAATTATTCTTGGTCGACCCAAAACCTCTTGCCGGAAAATTACCAGACAAGTTCAATTCATCCGACTTCCCCAAATTCAAGGTGACAGATAATCCCAGAAATCACCTATTGAGCTTTGTGGGCGTGATGAACCTGAAAGGCGTGGATAGATCCATGTATCTGCCAGCCTTCCCCCTGTCCTTGGAACCGACTGCACTCCAGTGGTTCTATGAGCTGGACCCCAAGACTTTCCCCACTTGGGAAGACTTTACTAATATTTTCCTCAAACAGTACTCGTCAAACATGGACTTCCAAGTAACCATGCGCGAGATAGAAGTCCTATCGCAGAAAAAGAACAAGGGGTTCACGACTTACTTCGCCTGATGGAGAGAGCAAGTTGCTCATATAATACAGAGGCCTTCCGAACCACAGCTAGTCCAAAAGTTCATTGACAACTTGGACCCTGCATACAAAAAGCATGTTAGGTACCTCGTTCAGGACTCCTTTAAGAGAATCTATGACGTGGGCATCAAAATTGAAGATTATCTCTTCAAGAACACCCAGAATGCTGCGGCAAAACCGCATACATGCCTCGAAAAAACACTTGCAAGAAAGGTGAACAATCCCAGGCACAAGAGGTCTACGCTGTTGAAAGCAATCCACCAAGGACCAAACGATGGATTAGGGGCCAAAAGTTCGCCCCACTAGGGTCAACTTTGGAAGTAGCATACGACTGACTCTATGCTCAAGGAAAATTGGTCCCATTAGAACCAACACCTGAGCCTGCAGTCAAAGGCAAGTACTGGGATGACTCTGCCTACTGCAAGTACCACAGAGTCAAAGGCCACGATATTGAAAGTTGTTGGTTCCTTAAGAACACGATACAGGATATGATAGAGGACAACATCATTTCCTTTCCCAACGTGAACAAACAAAGCAACAACACAAGTCCTCTCGGAGCGTGCTGCATAACACTCGATCACCTATAGTGCACAGCTATCGACCCCTTAAGCTACATAACACCTCAAGGAAAATCGTTGGCCCAATTACCAGCAAACCATCAATATGACGACATGTACGGCATCTGGGACAACAACGCCGATGATGTCTACCTTTTCCAAACCGAAGCCACAGGCCAGAATTACTTCACCGAAGACTGGCACACGATACCATTCACCTATCCTCCTCCTAAAGGAAATAATGTCCTTGGTCCAAATATGCATTCAATGCTAAGTCTAATCAATGCGGTTCAGTATTAATTAATTATGCAAGTTAATAATTCAGTGAGATCAAGTGAGCTGAATGCCTAGCTAGAGGCCGCTTCAGTTCAAGTGGAATTAATAATACTAATCCACACCTTACTCTTGGCTGAACCCGTAGGGTCACACAAATAGTACGTGAACAGATCAAGTATTTAAGTAAATTAAATACTCTATTTACGAATATTCGGAATCGACGGATCTCGGTTACAGCGGGAGCTGAAATCGTCAAAAGGCAAAATATGAATACTCCGGAAATGATGATATTGCCGGCACTACTACAAAAATGGGCGAATAGACCCTTCCAAAATAGCATAAGAGACCCCTTTTTTGGGGGGTCTCTTTTATTAAGAGACCCACTCATCTAGAGGGGGTCTCTTTGATAGAAACAAGAGACCCCTTAGGTAAGAAGAGGAAGAGACCCATTCTTGAAGATATGGGGTCTCTTTGTTAAAGAAATTCAGACCCCACATGTAAGAAAAGGGGTCTCTTTGATTTTTTATTTGATTTTTTCCAAAAAAGCAAGACCCTCTATTTTACCTAACTGGTCTAAATGGTACAACATAGACCCAATATCTAACCTAACGGGTCTCTTTGATGATTTTTGATTTTAAAAAAATATATTTTCCGATTATTAAAATTGCTTAAATTTTAACAAAACGTCAATCAAAAAATATACAAAAATTACATCCAAATCTTCTAAACAAACAATTACAAATTATTCATTCATGATCATAATTCTACGTCTGAAAGTACAAAAATTGTGTAAGTATAAGAAAAAAATCTCGTTTCAACCTACAAGACCCATTAAAAAGTATATATCTCTGAAATACGTACACCTTATATCTCCATATATCACTTTTGTGTGCCTTAGTAGAATTAAAATATTATCATCCTGAAGTTCAATGACCGACTAGCTCTTCCTTTACCTTGACGACCAAAAGTATCGCCCCCTCTCAAGGACCAACTAGCTTGACTACCTCCAGCTTGGTATATATATAGAAAAATCAAGAAGCAGATTAATACTTCAATTGCAGTAACATGACTAAGGAAAAAGAGATGTGCAAAGACAATATAAAACCAATTGAACATTATGTAAATTTTCTTTTAACTTTAGGGGTTGGGATCTTTCCATCCATACTGGACTTTGGTTATTGTATCTTAATACATAAATATGTCATTTACCATGCTTTCAATCAGCGTATGACTTTACATGTGAACTTGTACGAAAATTAATCTACATTGCACCTGTAAAGATCTTGTACCTAACAGCTCCACCGTTGGAACGATAAGGCCAAACAACAGACAAATTCACATCAACTACGTAGGACCAAACTAGATCTCACTACAACATTGGCCTATTACGCTAATAAGCAAAGAAACATTCACTACGATACACCATCAAAAGAGATGGTCAATTTGTTTCAAAAGAAGTCCTGCCTCTACATTTTAGTTTCAACAGTTAGCCACTAACTTTAGATCATTGTCAATGCAGGTTTAAAACTATCCAGAACAGAAAATACTATGACTAATTATTTCAAGGATACAACAACTTCAAACTTTCAACAAGCTTTAATTCATAAAAGAATTAAAGTTAGTTTACAACTTAATGTACGAGTGAGAAAGATAATACAACCGAGACCATAGACAATCAACTTCAGGTTTGAGCAACCGATATCCCACAAGAAACTAACTCCTACCAAGGCCAATCAGTTGATGGCTATCAATAATCTGGATTGGGACTGGTTAAGTTGGTCGAGTCAGTTTCAGGACAAACAAAAGAAGCAAATTCAATTAAAAAAATTAGAAGAATGAACTTATAAGCATCTACCTGATTCAAAGAACATTCTGAAAACATCTCCTAGGTGATGTAATACATAGCTGCTCTTATACATAAGATATTTACAAACACCTAAACTAGTCACCTATATTTAACAGTGAAATGAAAACATTAATCCACACCTGTACAAGTATAAGACTTCCATCTAGGGAGAAGTGAGAGAGGTGCAGGAATGACCTGAAAATATAGGACATGGAACAGGGCAAAATGACATATTATTTTTTGAAACAGAGAGTACAAATATCTAACTGGAGAACCATCAGCTAGAGTTAATTTTTGCAAACAACTAGTCTGGCTAAGCATCTTGGCAACTTGATTTGTCAAGAGTCCACAAACACAAACATATCATTTCAAATAATTAAAGCACCTTCTAAGTTTGTAAAACTTAGTTCAATATATTTCCATCTTACACTTGAACAAATAGACAAAGTTCTAACACAAATCTCAATATTATTATCAGTCTATCACCAAATGTCCCCCCAAATAACACAAATCTAAATAAAAGATTCCAATCACTTTTATATTAACAAATTTGATCACATTCCTAAACTTTTTCACAGGCTACCAAAAAAATATCCACTTTAAGGTTAAAATTCGCAAAAACAAACCAATTAGTTTACCACAATTCCGATGTTCACTGATAAAAAGATGACATGAAAGTTGTTCACAATAATGAAAAGAACAATCTCTAATTTGACTACCGAAATATGAGAATCAAAGGCACAACAAATCCAGACCCAACTTAACGATCCACAAATACATATTTAAAATGCAAACCAACAAAACACTAAAAATACCTGCATATTGACATAGCTTAATCAAAATCAATTAGAATCATTAAAAATTTGGATGAAATAAAAAACAGTAACAATAATAAGATCTTATAGTAATAGAAGATTCAGTGTTCAAAACGGTTGACCATCTTCAAATATTTAGTGATATAGACAATGTACCATCTACTTCCCATGAAAGCAATTAACCTTTGGAACATAAAAAGAGCTCAGATTTTGTTCTAAGCTAAAAGAACTAAAAAAGACAAGTTACACACAAGAGTAGCGAATTCTTAGTTCAATTGCTTGCTCGAGTGGATACAACGAGAAATAAGAAATTTTTGAAATAGACATGTCTCACATGTGAAACGAAATTGTTCTACATTATCATGGAGGGAGGAAAGTTGCAATATCTCATTCAATGTAATCATAACAGTTTAAAAGCCTGCAAGAGATTTAGAGAAGGAAAAGAAGGGATCATTGATTGTTTATAAGGATATCAGTATACTAAACATTATTATCAAAGCCCAACAAGTTGGAAACAGCAAGGAAATCATAAGTTTAGTCTAATTTGTTGAAAAAAACATTCTGACCACCTTCCTGACTTATAAAAGTTTAATTTGTCAATAAATTTAAATTATAAAAGTTTTGATTTTATGAAAATCGTTCACGAATCTTGCACGCACGAAGCAATGGAAGCTAAATGTTGCCCTTAAGGGGTGTTGCATAGTGCGGCCATGCGACGACTAGCAAGGGAGCTCGTCGCTCATGCGGTACTAGGCAGCGAGCAAGGCACGGGGCACTCGCATGGGGGGCTACGCTTCTTTGCGGTGTGTGCCGTGTGCATGGGAGCGAGTGGCGAGACGAAGGCAACAAGAACAAAGGCCGCGCGCGTGAGCGACGAGCGCTGGTACACTCCAGCGAGCGCTGGTTCGTCCAGCGAGCGATGCTTGCTGCGTGCTATACGTGGCCTGCTCGACGCTTGTTCTACGACGATCACAGTGGCAGGCCATGGGCGCTGCACTCGTGCACGCGGCCCATGGGCGCTGCTACTACAAGGCTTCGACGAGGCATGGGCGCAAGCCTGTGGCTTTGTCTTTGCCCGTTGATTCGTTTTAATTTTTCGGTTGAAAACGATTTTAATTAAGTTTAATTTCGTAATTTAATTTTTTTTCGGAATTTAATTTTGATTAATTTAATTATTATAAATTACTTTATACTAATTATTTTACTAAGATTAAAACCTTGATAAAATTTAAATTCATTAATTTTAATCAACTGAAAATAAATTAAAGGGATTTAAATAATATTTTATATGAGCTTGAAACTTTAATTAAATATGAAGGTTTCCTTTTGGACTAGGAAATACAATTTTATGTTTAAAATTTATAAAGCATGTAAATTTCTTGGTTTTAATGGGAGCTTTTAGTCATTAAACTCTTGATTAGGTCTATATTCCTTTAAGGTTAAAACAACTCGATTAGAATTAATAAGGATTGAATAATTTGTAGATTATTAGAACCCTTGATTAATAGTTGGAAATATTTATGTGATGCATAATATGTTCTACTAACTTGCTATGCCATGCCAAAATAACACTTACTTGGATAACCTTTACATCAATCTAAGTAATAGTTTTCCGCCATAGGGAGGTGTTACTTGTTGATCCTAAAGGCGTAAGGTACACAAATAATTGTGACTACATGTTAGCTTTGGTGAAACTCAACGATATAAGTAAGGAGTCCTTTTATGTCATGGAAAATGAGATAGGTTTACCTAATAAGTTCTTAGACGTACCTATCAACCAAGAGTAGTTTCTAGACTATTAGCAAAGTAATTGCTTGTTAGGTAATGATACATATGAACAACATAAATCATGCGAAAAAACCCTTAATGCCAAGAACCATATTAATTGCACATAATCATATAATTAGTCTAGGATGCAAACACTTTGTAGCGTGCCCTCCCTAGCTGCGCCCGAACAAGAACAAGTCTTTAGGACTCCAAGTGTCGTCCCTCCGTAGAAAGTCCACAGCACGTCCGGATCCGCCTTAAGATTGACCAACTAGAATCGCCCTTAAGGTACTACTTATTTTCGGCTAATAGGGCAAGTGTTTTGGCTGAATTTTTTCTTAAAAATCTTACCTTTTGAATACTTGAATTCGTGTCCATAAATTGTGATCCTAGGCACATATTTATAGAGTCATGGAAAAGGATTTAGAATCCTATTAGGATACCAATTAGTTTAATTTCGAATTCCATTAAAACTCTATTTAAAATAATTCTGTCTATTAGGATTAGGATTTAATCATAGAACGAATTCTAATAGTTTTAGGATTCGTATCGAACACAAACGCCGTACGACCACGAACCTACCGCACGACCCGCGCAGGCCTTGCGGCCCACACGAGCATGCGTAGCTCGCTGGCCCACACGAGCATGCGCAGCGTGTGTGTTGGGCGCTTGGCTTGCTGGACGCGGGCCTGACTTCGTGCTGGGCCTTCGTCTAGCAAGTCTCGTCCGATGCTAATTCGTACGATGCGCTTCCGATTAAATTCCTGATTCCGGAATTCATTTCCGATACGAACAATATTTAACATTTTCGATTCCGGAATTAATATCCGTTTCGAACAAATATTTAATATTTCCGTTTCCGGAATTATTTTCCGATTCAGATAATATTTCCGATTCTGACAATATTTCCGTTTCCGGCAATATTTCCGATTCCGGCAATATTTCCTTTTCCTATAATATTTTCCGATACGTACCATGTTTCCGTTTCCGGCAACATCTACGACTTGGATAATATTTATATTTCCGATACGATCCATATTTCCGTTTCCGGCAATATCATCGTTTCCGGGGTATTCATTTACTTGCCTTTGACGATCTCAGCTCCCATTGAAACCAAGATCCGTCGATTCCGAATATCCATAGATGGAGTATTTAATGCCATTAAATACTTGATCCGTTTACGTACTATTTGTGTGACCCTACGGGTTCAGTCAAGAGTAAGCTGTGGATTAATATCATTAATTCCACTTGAACTGAAGCGACCTCTAGCTAGGCATTCAGCTCACTTGATCTCACTGAATTATTAACTTGTTAATTAATACTGAACCGCATTTATTAGACTTAACATTAAATGCATACTTGGACCAAGGGCATTATTTCCTTCAGTCTCCCACTTGTCCTTAGGGACAAGTGTGCATTTCCTAATTCCTTTGTTGCTCGATGCTTTCTCTCGAACATAAGGTAAGAGTTGTCATCCTTATTATGCCCAGAGGTGTTTCTCGGTTTTAGAGTTCAACTGATCAAATAAACAGATAATCATAGCCTATGATTCATCTGAGCACGACCATGCATTTTACAGTTTCTAGCTCTCCGAGTGGCCTTGTACAACTTTTTAGCATCTCATCCCGATTTATGGGAGGACAATCCCAATTTTGCGATCTTGAGATTAGACTTCGTTTGATAGGTGATTACCTGAGCGTTGCCTTTATAGCCTCCTTTTACGGTGCGACGGCTGACAACGTCAAAGTAAGCAGTTCTCAAACAAGTAATCTCAAATCACTCAGGTATTGAGGATTAGTGTCTAATAATTTTAATGAAATTTACTTATGACAGATTTTCATCTCTTACAGTAAAGTTTCATAGGTCTGTCCAATACTAGTCTTCCCAAAGTAAGTATCTATGCAAATGATTACGACATTGCCATGTCCACATAGTTCAAGAAACAGAACTACTAGTCATCTTGCATTCTAGTTGTCTAACGTTTTCTATGCGTCCATCTTTTAGAAAACTCCGACCACGGACCATTTTCTACTTTTGACATTCAAGTTCACTTGATAGACATTTCTTAGTCACATGACTGGTCCTTACAGTCTATCTTGAATATTTCGTCAAATTGAAGGGACTCATCATTTAATAAACTACAAATTAAATGGAAAAATGAATTCTATTCATTTATGCGAATGATTAACCAATAATTTTTTACAAAGTATTAAACTCTAAAACTTTAAAACATTAAACAAGGACATCAAAGCCATTCTCCAATATGCTTGATTCCCATAGCTGCAGTGTGCGAGTTGTGCTTCGCCTGCGGCAAAGGTTTAGTCAATGGATCTGAGATGTTGTCATCAGTTCCAATCTTGCTTATCTCGCCTTCTTTTCTTTCAAAGAACTCTCGTAGAAGGTGAAATATATCTACGAAGTACATGCTTGACTCTTTGGTGGTGTCTAGGCTCCTTTGCCTGTGCAATAGCTCCATTATTATCACAATATAGGGTTATTGGTCCTTTAATGGAGGGGACTACACCAAGTTCACCTATGAAGTTCCTTAGCCATATAGCTTCCTTTGCTGCTTCATGTGCAGCAATGTACTCCGCTTCAGTTGTAGAATCTGCAATGGTGCTTTGCTTAGCACTTTTCCAACTTACTGCACCTCCGTTGAGGCAGAAGACAAACCCAAGCTGTGATCAGAAATCATCTTTGTCGGTTTGGAAACTTGCGTCCGTATAGCTTTAACAATTAATTCATCATCTCCACCATAGACCAGGAAATCAACTTGTGCCTTTTCAGGTACTTCAGAATGTTCTTGGCAGCAGTCCAATGTGCCTCTCCTGGGTCTGACTGGTATCTGCTCGTAGCACTGAGTGCATACGCAATATCCGGGCGTGTACATATCATAGCATACATTATTGAACCAATCAATGACGCATATGGAATCCCATTCATTCGTCTACGCTAATCAAGTGTTTTTGGGCACTGAGTCTTGCTTAGAGTCATTCCATGAGACATGGGTAGGTAGCCTCGCTTGGAGTCTCCCATCTTGAACCTTTCACACACCTTATTGATATAAGTGCTTTAACTAAGTCCAATCATCTTTTTAGATCTATCTCTGTAAATCTTGATGCCTAGTATGTACTGTGCTTCTCCTAGATCCTTCATCGAAAAACATTTCCCAAGCCAAATCTTGACAGAGTTCAACATAGGAATGTCATTTCCGATAAGTAATATGTAGTCGACATATAATACTAGAAAAGAAATTTTGCTCCCACTGACCTTCTTGTATACACAAGATTCGTCTGCGTTCTTGATGAAACCAAAGTCACTGACTGCTTCATCAAAACGTATATTCCAGCTCCTTGACGCCTGCTTCAATCCGTAGATTGATATCTTAAGATTGTATACCTTTTTAGCATTCTTTGGATCCTCAACACCCTCAGGCTGTGTCATAAACACAGTTTCTGTTAAAACGTCATTTAAGAAAGCGGTTTTGACATCCATCTGCCATATTTCGCAATCGTAATATGCAACGATTGGTAACATTATCCGAATAGACTTTAGCATTGCAACTGGTGAAAAGGTTTCATCGTAATCCACACCGTGGACTTGCCTGTATCCTTTTGCAACCAATCTAGCTTTGAAAACTTCAAGTTTCTCATCCTTGTCCTTGTTCGATCAGTTTGAAAACCCATTTGCTTCCTATGGCTTGGTATCCATCTGGCAAATCGACCAAATCCCACACTTGGTTTTCTGACATGGAGTCTAATTCAGATTGCATGGCTTCTTGCCGTTGCTTGGAGCTGAGCTAGGGCTCGTCATAGCTTGTTTGTAAGTCGCAGGTTCATCACTTTCAAGTAATAGAACATCATAGTTCTCGTTCGTCAAAATACCTAAGTACCTTTCCGGTTGAGATCTATATCTCTGCGATCTACGCGGGTGTAGACACCTAATTTGTGTCTCCCCTTTGGGATGATGACGATACCATTATCCTTGTTAAGTGATTGGAGTAACTCCAGGAGGAAATCCCAATTGCTAAGAATGCTTCCAAAATTCAAGATCCAAAACCGTTCCCCTTTCGGTTCTCGGTACAAAATACAACTTTCCAAATCCAATTTCAAAATCCAAGTACAATCTCAACTAGTAGACCATCCCATTGGTTTTACTAGGCCATTTCCACTCAAAATCATATAAGGCAAGTCAAATTCGGGCGGCGACCCACAAAACCGAGCATGCTGGGCCCCGTCCCGTAAAATCGGATTTCAAAAACCTGAGAAAGGCTTGTTTTTAGACGTTAAACGATGCCTTAACCTCCAAGAAAATACAAAACTCCAAACCTAGTACTATTCGTACAACAGGTACAACGCTACAAGACGAAACAAGGACGATTCCCCGTCCTTGCTTTGGCGGCACTCAAGCCACGTCAGCAGCGCCAGGCCAGCGCTGGCGTGTGCTGGCGTTTTGCACCATTCCCTCCTATAAATACCCCTCATTTCCATCGAAAAGAGGGGGAGCACAACAATACAACGTCGTAATTTCGACATTACGTCTCAAAATACAATTCAAAACTCCTCAAAAACACATACAAAATTCCTAAATTCCAAAGCAATTGGGAGCTCTTGCCTAAATCTAACTAGGTAAATCCGAATCCCATTCTAATCTACTATGTTGCTTTGAGTTCTAAACGATTAGCAAGTTGGTGTTTTTTAATCAATAAAAAACACCACTTGCAACAATCACACATGTTTTCCAAAAATACAAACTTTTTCAAAATACAAAATACAATTTTCAAAGATTCAAGGATATCCAAGTTTTTTACCATCATCTCTTGGGCTAGAATCACCATCAAACATGGGGTAATCAAAGAAAAACACCTTTTAACATTTAAAGGTTTAGTCTTTGAGATTCAAAACTCTATTTTCAATATACAAATTCAAGTGTTCAATTTTCAAAGATCTTGCCATGTTTAGGGTTATTCATAGTTATTTCCCTAAACTAGGATCATTTCAAGTTCAAATTTCAATCATTTGAAGTTCAAATTCCAATCATTTCAAGTTCAAACATTTCAATATTCAAGCTTTCAATTTCAAGTTTAATATGCAAAATCTAGGATATTTGGGTTGAGCAACCTCTCCCGAGTTGAGATTTTTGGCTTTGAATTCGTGTCGGGCGCACTTATTTTTAAGGATACGCTTGGCGTTCGAATCTCATGTGCCCAAGTACAAATTTCAATTATGCACCTTTCAATATTGCAATTTCAATATTGCACCTTTCAATACCGCACTTTCAATATCGCACTTTCAGTATCGCACTTTCAATACCGCAATTTCAATACCGCAATTTCAATTCCGCACTTTCAATTCCGCATCTTTACTTGCCTAGTCCATTTCTAGGCAATGTGGACCTACTCCCTAGTCCTTTTCTAGGGGGTCTTGTATTTACTAATTCCGCACTTTATTTAGTATTGTGATGTTGCTTTATGTGCTTTATCGCTTTCATCACCAACATGCTAAATACAACAAAATACAAAGATTACATCACGCTTAACGAAGATATTTTTGGACAAACCGGCCTTAGGTTCCTTAAATCAATCTTTAAAGCAAAGTGACCACCGTACAATTAGAAATTCTATTTTGCTCTAAAAATCAAACCCACATAGTCTAATCTAGGGTTTATTTTCGAACTAATGTTGTGCCAACGTACTTGAATATTTCTAAAGCTCGCCGAATAAGCATTTTCATTCCCGAGCCCGGATCTCACCCATCCGTTTCAAGGATTCAAGGCCTTATCCAAAAATAGAGTCATTTGCGGTCTTTCCAAACAAGACCTTAAATAAAGTTTGGTGGCGACTCCTTCGAGGTGCAAAAGTTCAAATGGTTCTCTAAACGAGCCGGCCGGCCTCCTAAAAACACCCCCTACAATTCTGGCGACTCCGCTGGGGAATTTTCTAGTTTCAATTCGAAAATTCGAGCAAATTTCGAGTAACCGGCCACTGATCTGCCGAAGTACTGGATGCCAGCATTGGCGCCAGGCGCAGCCCCTGCGCCCAACGCCACTGCCTGCATCCAGGACAGTGGCTCACAGTGTCTTGTCGCCCACTTTTGCTCATCTTTTCGTGTTGGGAGTTAGTCTATTTTTGCATCTGGAAGGACGCTCCCAAGCCTCGTGAACGAGTGCTGAAAAACGAGCTTTGCAAATACAAATTCAAGTACGATTTCAATTTCAATTTCTAGGCATTTCATGCATTTTTCGAAAACCATATTGTGCAAAATGAATTTCTACCTTTGCCCAAACGGATGTATTTTTACAATCGGGCTAGCCCCGGGGGTAACGAAATGGTGACTCTCCATACGATTCCCGACCAAAGTGTGTGACCATTTCCGCGCCTACCGAAACTTGGCATTTGCTTGACATTCCTGATGTCAAGTATGGAGGCCGTCTGCCAACGCACACTTCCCTTAGGCGGAATGTGAATGCTTGTCGCCGGATCCGTCTCTTAGCCAAGTACCTTTTGACACCCAAAGACGACCACTTGCATCATATAAAACTTAGACCGACCTTAGGTTGAGAACTTTGCATGTCGCATTCATATTCATGATTAGTGTGACAACGTGCTACTTGTGCATTGTGTGGGCGTCTTTGCACGCGTGAATGGCTATCCTCGAGTTCTAGCTTGCCAAAACCAATTAGCCTCCAACTAGGAAACCAAACCCCTAGGAGCATCATTCAAACCTCATACATCTAAATCGCCGATTTTAGGGTCTTTAGGAGTGTCACTCCATTTGATTCAAAACCCTTAAACACGCCTCACGCACAAATGCCAAATTCAAAATGCCGGATTTTCGAGACCAAATTCCAAGTTTCAAAGTCAAAATTCAATCTAACGGCGTCATAATGCCGGATTTTCGAGTCCAAATTCCAAATGCCAAATTCAAAAGTTCAATCCAACGGCGTCATAATGCCGGATTTTTGAGTCCAATTTCCATGTTTCAAAGTCAAAATTCAATCCAACGGCGTCATAATGCCGGATTTTCTAGTCCAAATTCCAAGTTCCAAATTCAAAATTCAATCCAACGGCGTCATAATGCCGGATTTTCGAGTCCAAATTCCAAGTTCCAAATTCAAAGTTCAATCAAACGGCGTCATAATGCCGGATTTTCGAGTCCAAAATTCCAATTTTCAAGTTCAAAATGCAATCCAATGGCGCCATAATGCCGGATTTCCTACTTCAAAACCTACTTCTTCCAAGTCAAAGTTCAAATCCAACGGCGTCATAATGCCGGATTTTCCTGTACAAATTTCGAGTTTCGAGTTAAAGTTCAAATCTTCTAATCCCAAACCTCAATTTTCAAGTCCAAATCCAACGGCGCCATAATGCCGGATTTTCAAAACTCAAGTTTCAATTTTCAAGTCAAATTCAACCAACGGCGTCATAATGCCGGATTTCCTAGTCTTCAAACTTCAAGTTCAAATTCAAACTTTCTAGTCCAAATTTTCAATTTTCAAATGCAACCCAACAACGCCTAAATGCCGGATTTTCTAGTTTAAATTTCAAGCTTCAAAGTCAAAAAGCCACAAATCCAACGGCGTCATGCCGGATTTCCTATTTCAAACATTGAGTCTTCAAGCATCGAAGTCAAGTCACCAATTTCAAGTCTCAAAACCTCAAAGTCCAAATGCCAAAGTTCATGACCGGCATAATGCCAACTTTTCAACTCCAGCTTTCAAACCTCAAATTCCATATCAATCTTTCGAATTTCAAGTCCTATGCTCAAAATTTCAAGTTCCAAATCCGTGCCGTCGTAATGCCGAATTTCCATTCCGTATTTCAAACCTCAAGCTCGAAGTTCAAAAATTCCAAACCTTCAAATCTCAAATCCTACACTCCAAATCCACGGCGGCATATAGCCGGACTTTCAAGTTCCCAAATTCAATGTCTCAAATCCACGGCGACATAATGCCGGATTTTCCAAATACGAAGCTTCATGTTCTACATACAAAATGCATTCCTTTCCATTTCAAAATTCAAACTTCGAGTCGAATTCAAATTCCAGCGGGTTGAAACTCCCCAGAAATAATACAAGTTCAAAATTCCATCTACGGGTTGAAAATCCCCTGAAATAATACAAATTCCAATGGGTTAAAATTCCCTTCAAATTCTCCAATTCCAATGGGTTAAGATTCCCCTATAATATTGACGGGTTGAATATCCCCTAAAATAATACAACCCCCATTCCAAATACTTCCAACGGGTTGAAAATTCCCTGCAATAATACAAGTTCAAATCCACGGGTCGAAATCCCCTGAAATAATACAAGTTCAAATTCCAACGGGTTGAAACTCCCCAGAAATAATACGAATTCCAATTCTCAAGCGGGTTGAAATTCCCTTCAAATATTCCAGATCCAATGGGTTGAAACTCCCCTAAAAAATTGACGGGTTGAAATTCCCTTTAAATAATACAAAATCAATTCCCTTTCAATCGGGTTGAAATTCCCTTCGAATATTCGAAGTCCAATGGGTTGAAATCCCCCTGAAATATTGATGGGTTGAAATTCCCTTTAAATAATACAAAATTCAATTTCCTAGTACAAGTCCAATTTCCAAATTCTCGAGCGGTTGAAATCCCCTTCAAATAAGTCCAATTTCCAATTGGTCGGAATATTCCTTTTCCAAGTTTTAATACAAGAGCCAACTTTCACAAAAGAATGAACGCTCCTCTCAAACATTTCCAACGGGTTGCAAATCCCGAATAACAATTACAAAATCCAAAAACCCGAATCTTCGGAGTGACACTTAGAGTCAAGTCTAGGTCTCATTCATTGCATGCATATAATATCATGTGTCGGGCAGTCCAAGTTGTAAAATCGTTTGGTGTGTTCTAAAGAGGAGTCCAAGGATCCTGTGGGTTCGCCGAAGAGGAGAGAGGTTGAAAAGAAATCCATCAGCCCTAGCCTCCCTCATAGCCGGCATCGAACGAGCAGCCAGTTCATCTCCTACAAATCAAGCTTCAAGTCCCTCTCAAGAATCAATTCAAATGGAAAAATGTTCAAGATTACAGTGGGCGAAGGATCTATGATGAGCGAGTCCGAGTCTGAGGATGAGTTTGGGTCTGAGTCTAGCAATGAGTCTAAGTGTCTAGAACTAGAGTCTTCCATCAATCAAGAGCCTCTAAAGGCCGAGCTTCAAGTCAAAACAGTCGATGTAATGATTGCTGATTTCAATAACACTTCAATTTCAACTTACTCTTCGAGTCCTAATTCAAAACACAATCCTAATCCAAACAACTTTGCTTTACAAGAAACTGACTTTTAATTTCTAAAAGCTATCGAAAATCATGAAAACAGCACGCCCATAATTGAGGAAAAAAAAAATCAACAATTCTAACAACGGTGACTCAAAACTAGTTCAAATTGGTTTAACTCTTTCTCAAGTAGAGCGGGACGATCTTATCAAGCTATTTTCAGAGTATGTGGATGTCTTCGCATGGTCCTATCATGATATGCCAGGGGTTGATCCAAGCATCGGTCATCATACAATTCCCCTCATTCCAGGTTCAAAGCCCATGAAGTAGAAACTCCGTCGCATGAAACCCGATGTTTCCCTCAAAATTCAAGAAGAGGTCTCCAAGCAGCTAGAGGCCGAGTTTATTCGAGAGTCCAAGTATCCAGATCATTCAAAGTATTGGGTTCCAAGCAAGTGTCCCAGTTTATTCAAGAAAACATCATATGCGGATACGGTGTTTCTCACGAGTTCATCAGTGACCAGGGAACCCATTTTCAAGGAGAGTGTGAAGATCTATTCACCGAGTACAAGATTCAACATCATCGCTCTTCACCTTATCGCCCACAAACCAATGGGGCAGTCGAATCAGCCAACACGAATGTCAAGACCATCATCATGAAAATGACTACCAATTACAAGGACTGCCCCCAAAAGCTGCATTTCGCATTGTGGGGATATCGAACATCAATTCGCACTTCAACTGGTGCAACTCCGTTCTAATTGGTCTATGGAATGGAAGCAGTACAACCTATCGAGCTGGAGATACCTTCTCTAAGGATAGTCCTCGAAAGGAAACCTGAGAAAGGCTTGTTTTTAGACGTTAAACGATGCCTTAACCTCCAAGAAAATACAAAACTCCAAACCTAGTACTATTCGTACAACAGGTACAACGCTACAAGACGAAACAAGGACGATTCCCCGTCCTTGCTTTGGCGGCACTCAAGCCACGTCAGCAGCGCCAGGCCAGCGCTGGCGTGTGCTGGCGTTTTGCACCATTCCCTCCTATAAATACCCCTCATTTCCATCGAAAAGAGGGGGAGCACAACAATACAACGTCGTAATTTCGACATTACGTCTCAAAATACAATTCAAAACTCCTCAAAAACACATACAAAATTCCTAAATTCCAAAGCAATTGGGAGCTCTTGCCTAAATCTAACTAGGTAAATCCGAATCCCATTCTAATCTACTATGTTGCTTTGAGTTCTAAACGATTAGCAAGTTGGTGTTTTTTAATCAATAAAAAACACCACTTGCAACAATCACACATGTTTTCCAAAAATACAAACTTTTTCAAAATACAAAATACAATTTTCAAAGATTCAAGGATATCCAAGTTTTTTACCATCATCTCTTGGGCTAGAATCACCATCAAACATGGGGTAATCAAAGAAAAACACCTTTTAACATTTAAAGGTTTAGTCTTTGAGATTCAAAACTCTATTTTCAATATACAAATTCAAGTGTTCAATTTTCAAAGATCTTGCCATGTTTAGGGTTATTCATAGTTATTTCCCTAAACTAGGATCATTTCAAGTTCAAATTTCAATCATTTGAAGTTCAAATTCCAATCATTTCAAGTTCAAACATTTCAATATTCAAGCTTTCAATTTCAAGTTTAATATGCAAAATCTAGGATATTTGGGTTGAGCAACCTCTCCCGAGTTGAGATTTTTGGCTTTGAATTCGTGTCGGGCGCACTTATTTTTAAGGATACGCTTGGCGTTCGAATCTCATGTGCCCAAGTACAAATTTCAATTATGCACCTTTCAATATTGCAATTTCAATATTGCACCTTTCAATACCGCACTTTCAATATCGCACTTTCAGTATCGCACTTTCAATACCGCAATTTCAATACCGCAATTTCAATTCCGCACTTTCAATTCCGCATCTTTACTTGCCTAGTCCATTTCTAGGCAATGTGGACCTACTCCCTAGTCCTTTTCTAGGGGGTCTTGTATTTACTAATTCCGCACTTTATTTAGTATTGTGATGTTGCTTTATGTGCTTTATCGCTTTCATCACCAACATGCTAAATACAACAAAATACAAAGATTACATCACGCTTAACGAAGATATTTTTGGACAAACCGGCCTTAGGTTCCTTAAATCAATCTTTAAAGCAAAGTGACCACCGTACAATTAGAAATTCTATTTTGCTCTAAAAATCAAACCCACATAGTCTAATCTAGGGTTTATTTTCGAACTAATGTTGTGCCAACGTACTTGAATATTTCTAAAGCTCGCCGAATAAGCATTTTCATTCCCGAGCCCGGATCTCACCCATCCGTTTCAAGGATTCAAGGCCTTATCCAAAAATAGAGTCATTTGCGGTCTTTCCAAACAAGACCTTAAATAAAGTTTGGTGGCGACTCCTTCGAGGTGCAAAAGTTCAAATGGTTCTCTAAACGAGCCGGCCGGCCTCCTAAAAACACCCCCTACAATTCTGGCGACTCCGCTGGGGAATTTTCTAGTTTCAATTCGAAAATTCGAGCAAATTTCGAGTAACCGGCCACTGATCTGCCGAAGTACTGGATGCCAGCATTGGCGCCAGGCGCAGCCCCTGCGCCCAACGCCACTGCCTGCATCCAGGACAGTGGCTCACAGTGTCTTGTCGCCCACTTTTGCTCATCTTTTCGTGTTGGGAGTTAGTCTATTTTTGCATCTGGAAGGACGCTCCCAAGCCTCGTGAACGAGTGCTGAAAAACGAGCTTTGCAAATACAAATTCAAGTACGATTTCAATTTCAATTTCTAGGCATTTCATGCATTTTTCGAAAACCATATTGTGCAAAATGAATTTCTACCTTTGCCCAAACGGATGTATTTTTACAATCGGGCTAGCCCCGGGGGTAACGAAATGGTGACTCTCCATACGATTCCCGACCAAAGTGTGTGACCATTTCCGCGCCTACCGAAACTTGGCATTTGCTTGACATTCCTGATGTCAAGTATGGAGGCCGTCTGCCAACGCACACTTCCCTTAGGCGGAATGTGAATGCTTGTCGCCGGATCCGTCTCTTAGCCAAGTACCTTTTGACACCCAAAGACGACCACTTGCATCATATAAAACTTAGACCGACCTTAGGTTGAGAACTTTGCATGTCGCATTCATATTCATGATTAGTGTGACAACGTGCTACTTGTGCATTGTGTGGGCGTCTTTGCACGCGTGAATGGCTATCCTCGAGTTCTAGCTTGCCAAAACCAATTAGCCTCCAACTAGGAAACCAAACCCCTAGGAGCATCATTCAAACCTCATACATCTAAATCGCCGATTTTAGGGTCTTTAGGAGTGTCACTCCATTTGATTCAAAACCCTTAAACACGCCTCACGCACAAATGCCAAATTCAAAATGCCGGATTTTCGAGACCAAATTCCAAGTTTCAAAGTCAAAATTCAATCTAACGGCGTCATAATGCCGGATTTTCGAGTCCAAATTCCAAATGCCAAATTCAAAAGTTCAATCCAACGGCGTCATAATGCCGGATTTTTGAGTCCAATTTCCATGTTTCAAAGTCAAAATTCAATCCAACGGCGTCATAATGCCGGATTTTCTAGTCCAAATTCCAAGTTCCAAATTCAAAATTCAATCCAACGGCGTCATAATGCCGGATTTTCGAGTCCAAATTCCAAGTTCCAAATTCAAAGTTCAATCAAACGGCGTCATAATGCCGGATTTTCGAGTCCAAAATTCCAATTTTCAAGTTCAAAATGCAATCCAATGGCGCCATAATGCCGGATTTCCTACTTCAAAACCTACTTCTTCCAAGTCAAAGTTCAAATCCAACGGCGTCATAATGCCGGATTTTCCTGTACAAATTTCGAGTTTCGAGTTAAAGTTCAAATCTTCTAATCCCAAACCTCAATTTTCAAGTCCAAATCCAACGGCGCCATAATGCCGGATTTTCAAAACTCAAGTTTCAATTTTCAAGTCAAATTCAACCAACGGCGTCATAATGCCGGATTTCCTAGTCTTCAAACTTCAAGTTCAAATTCAAACTTTCTAGTCCAAATTTTCAATTTTCAAATGCAACCCAACAACGCCTAAATGCCGGATTTTCTAGTTTAAATTTCAAGCTTCAAAGTCAAAAAGCCACAAATCCAACGGCGTCATGCCGGATTTCCTATTTCAAACATTGAGTCTTCAAGCATCGAAGTCAAGTCACCAATTTCAAGTCTCAAAACCTCAAAGTCCAAATGCCAAAGTTCATGACCGGCATAATGCCAACTTTTCAACTCCAGCTTTCAAACCTCAAATTCCATATCAATCTTTCGAATTTCAAGTCCTATGCTCAAAATTTCAAGTTCCAAATCCGTGCCGTCGTAATGCCGAATTTCCATTCCGTATTTCAAACCTCAAGCTCGAAGTTCAAAAATTCCAAACCTTCAAATCTCAAATCCTACACTCCAAATCCACGGCGGCATATAGCCGGACTTTCAAGTTCCCAAATTCAATGTCTCAAATCCACGGCGACATAATGCCGGATTTTCCAAATACGAAGCTTCATGTTCTACATACAAAATGCATTCCTTTCCATTTCAAAATTCAAACTTCGAGTCGAATTCAAATTCCAGCGGGTTGAAACTCCCCAGAAATAATACAAGTTCAAAATTCCATCTACGGGTTGAAAATCCCCTGAAATAATACAAATTCCAATGGGTTAAAATTCCCTTCAAATTCTCCAATTCCAATGGGTTAAGATTCCCCTATAATATTGACGGGTTGAATATCCCCTAAAATAATACAACCCCCATTCCAAATACTTCCAACGGGTTGAAAATTCCCTGCAATAATACAAGTTCAAATCCACGGGTCGAAATCCCCTGAAATAATACAAGTTCAAATTCCAACGGGTTGAAACTCCCCAGAAATAATACGAATTCCAATTCTCAAGCGGGTTGAAATTCCCTTCAAATATTCCAGATCCAATGGGTTGAAACTCCCCTAAAAAATTGACGGGTTGAAATTCCCTTTAAATAATACAAAATCAATTCCCTTTCAATCGGGTTGAAATTCCCTTCGAATATTCGAAGTCCAATGGGTTGAAATCCCCCTGAAATATTGATGGGTTGAAATTCCCTTTAAATAATACAAAATTCAATTTCCTAGTACAAGTCCAATTTCCAAATTCTCGAGCGGTTGAAATCCCCTTCAAATAAGTCCAATTTCCAATTGGTCGGAATATTCCTTTTCCAAGTTTTAATACAAGAGCCAACTTTCACAAAAGAATGAACGCTCCTCTCAAACATTTCCAACGGGTTGCAAATCCCGAATAACAATTACAAAATCCAAAAACCCGAATCTTCGGAGTGACACTTAGAGTCAAGTCTAGGTCTCATTCATTGCATGCATATAATATCATGTGTCGGGCAGTCCAAGTTGTAAAATCGTTTGGTGTGTTCTAAAGAGGAGTCCAAGGATCCTGTGGGTTCGCCGAAGAGGAGAGAGGTTGAAAAGAAATCCATCAGCCCTAGCCTCCCTCATAGCCGGCATCGAACGAGCAGCCAGTTCATCTCCTACAAATCAAGCTTCAAGTCCCTCTCAAGAATCAATTCAAATGGAAAAATGTTCAAGATTACAGTGGGCGAAGGATCTATGATGAGCGAGTCCGAGTCTGAGGATGAGTTTGGGTCTGAGTCTAGCAATGAGTCTAAGTGTCTAGAACTAGAGTCTTCCATCAATCAAGAGCCTCTAAAGGCCGAGCTTCAAGTCAAAACAGTCGATGTAATGATTGCTGATTTCAATAACACTTCAATTTCAACTTACTCTTCGAGTCCTAATTCAAAACACAATCCTAATCCAAACAACTTTGCTTTACAAGAAACTGACTTTTAATTTCTAAAAGCTATCGAAAATCATGAAAACAGCACGCCCATAATTGAGGAAAAAAAAAATCAACAATTCTAACAACGGTGACTCAAAACTAGTTCAAATTGGTTTAACTCTTTCTCAAGTAGAGCGGGACGATCTTATCAAGCTATTTTCAGAGTATGTGGATGTCTTCGCATGGTCCTATCATGATATGCCAGGGGTTGATCCAAGCATCGGTCATCATACAATTCCCCTCATTCCAGGTTCAAAGCCCATGAAGTAGAAACTCCGTCGCATGAAACCCGATGTTTCCCTCAAAATTCAAGAAGAGGTCTCCAAGCAGCTAGAGGCCGAGTTTATTCGAGAGTCCAAGTATCCAGATCATTCAAAGTATTGGGTTCCAAGCAAGTGTCCCAGTTTATTCAAGAAAACATCATATGCGGATACGGTGTTTCTCACGAGTTCATCAGTGACCAGGGAACCCATTTTCAAGGAGAGTGTGAAGATCTATTCACCGAGTACAAGATTCAACATCATCGCTCTTCACCTTATCGCCCACAAACCAATGGGGCAGTCGAATCAGCCAACACGAATGTCAAGACCATCATCATGAAAATGACTACCAATTACAAGGACTGCCCCCAAAAGCTGCATTTCGCATTGTGGGGATATCGAACATCAATTCGCACTTCAACTGGTGCAACTCCGTTCTAATTGGTCTATGGAATGGAAGCAGTACAACCTATCGAGCTGGAGATACCTTCTCTAAGGATAGTCCTCGAAAGGAAAATCCCAGAAGCTGCATGGGTACAAGCAAGATATGACGAGCTAGTCATGCCCGATGAGCGATGGCTTCAAGCCGCTCACCATGTACAAGTCTATCAGCGCCGAGTGGTCACACATTTCAACAAAAGGGTCAGAACCCGAAACATCAAGGAAGGCGAGCTTGTCCTAAAATCCCTTCGCAAAAGCACCATGGACCCAAGGGGAAAATTCAAACCCAACTAGGCAAGCCCATACATTGTCAAGAAGATCCTCTCAGGGGTAGCAGTCGAACTAACAGACATCGACGGAACAGAATTCATATCTCTGACCAACCTCGATCAACTCAAGAAGTTCTATGTCTAAGTTCCATGTTCAAATTCAAGAATCCAAATTCAGGTCTTGTAAGGTTGTCAGAACTACGTCCGGCCTGATTCCCTAACGGGACACGTAGGCAACCTCATTTCGAGGCCCGGCCACTTTAATACAAAAAAATTCAAAATTTCCTCAATTAAGGGCATCCTAAAAATCAAATCAAATCAAAATTCAAAACTCAAAATTGTTGTTGTTTTTATTCCAAATGTCCCAATTCAAAGCAAAGCATGTTCAAGCGGAATTTAACACAATAACTCTTTATTTGGGCCCTAAGGCTTTCAAAGCTAACTCAAATACAAAGTCAGGATCAAGTGAAGCAAAGTTCAAAAGCCTTTTCACTTCCTAAACACATCTTCTAAACACATCTTCCAAACACATTACAAACACATCACAAACACATTCGAAACACAATTCATTCCAAACACATTTACCCTACAAAGATCTATGGTCGGGCGACTATGCTCTCGAGTCTTGGCACCATGAGTACTATCCCCTGGCTCCTCCCGCAATCAATCTTCAATCTTTCCCTTGCCCACGCGGTGGGAGAAGGAACTTACAAGCCTTCCAAGACGGGAGGATGACAAACCTCCTTTGGATTCCGAACGGTCAAGTACCGGATGGGCCACACCCCCGTCACCTTCCTCATACTCAGTTGATGCAGGATGTCTAGCTCTAGAACCTCGGACTCTAGCTGGTCCGAAGAGAGAAATGTCCCTCTGGCTTAGGCCTCTCATCCATACAATGTACCCCGCAGACAGAGTAACTGACTCACGTGGGAACTGGATACTCAAGAATGGTTTGGCGACCAAATACCGCCTCCAAACTTCAAGTCGATCTGCATTCAGCGCAACAGGATTCGAGTTCTCTTCAATACAGTCCGGGATCTCCTGTTTCAAGCCATACTATCTCATCACTCGGGCAGGTGAGTAGAAGACCAGCATTGTGAGGCTTGGCACCCTCAAAGCAATAGAACCAGGGGCATGTTTCATAGCAGCAATCCCCCACCAAGGAACTACCCACCTTATACAAGATTCAACCCCAGAGAGTGTACACCACCACTCATCCAATAAAAGTCGGCCATGCAGCATGGGTCGCATAGTGAATCCCTTTCTATTATAGCTCGCCATGTTCTCCGGTGGTGCCACCAACATGAGCCTCTCCATAAGCCAAACCTTGGGGAGTATACAAGAAACACACTTCAAAATTCAAAATTCAAATACAAGTACAAAATTCAACATACAAGAGAGCTCCAGATCCTTACTTGGAGTAACACCGGACTTCCCGATGGCAAAGAAGAGGGGTCCGACTTCAGCATATCAAGGCCCATCAATGTTTCGCCAATCACAAGCGGCATTGGGTCCCGACCATTAGCAAACTGCTCTACAATCTCTATTAGGGAGGCATCACCATTGCCAAACCCCTGCTTCGAAAATAGGAAGCGAGCGAATATACAAAAACTCAAGGCTCTCAGGCGGAATACTTTGGGAACATCAAGCCCAGCAATGAAGGTGACAAAGAGGGACAAATCTACCCCTCTGCCATATACAACATCACTCAAAAGTGGGGGCTTCAAGCCCAAATAACTTTCAAAACTCAAGAAAAAGTGTTCTTCAACACTAGGCATGCATGGCTCCAGCATCAAGGGCCACCCCAATATAGCACTAAATTCCTCAGGATGGGTACATACCTCATTATTTCCAAAACGGAAGAAATGATGATTCAGGTCCCAAGCCTCCAGAGCAGCAAGAATTAAGTGAAAATCCAATTTTACAAACCGGAAAAAGACGAGCACCCCAAGATGCATGCCATCAAGCTCCCTTTTCTCCAATTTGCCTAGCGAACCAAGCCACGAGTTCAAGGCACTTTCAAAGGACATAGGCATACTTTCTTTTCTTTTCGAGAGGAAGTAGTATGCAATGATAGAAGGGAAGGATTGATGCAAGAAATGATCTAACAAGCTCCCTATTTATACAAGAGTCGGCTGGTACGTCAGCCCACAGGCGCCAGGCACCAAGCCCGCGCCAGACCCCGAGAGCCTGCACCAAAGGACGAGGCCACCGTCCTCTCTTATGACTCCGAGTACACACTCTTTAGTGTTTCGGACAGCAGAGTACAACCTCCATTATTCAAGATTCCAAAGCCGCAAGCCGCGCAATTTCAAGCAGTCCGGATCAACGCTTCGGGCAGATTTCGGATCAATATTTTTTCAAAATTCAAGCATTCTAGTCCTAGATTGGCGTCCTAAGTCGAGTCTGCATATGCATTAGCAAAAGTTGAATATACTTTGACTTGCGCTTTTTTTAACCAAAAAAACCTCAGTCAAAGTGGGGGCTTATAGTGGGTATATACACCCGACAAAATGGGCAAATTTTTTTTTAATTTTTTTTATCATGCATGCATATAGCTACAAAATTTCAAGGCACACACAACGCATTAAATTTCAAGCATTCAAACATACAAAAGCCAATATTCAAAAAAATCCAAACCAATTCAAGTTCAAAGCCATACAAACCATACAAAAATTCAAGTTTTAATCCATACAAATACAATACAATTCAGCCTATACAAAATCAACCCAGGCATGCTGGAACTCGCTACCATGCAGGGTCAATCTGAGTCATCATCAGCGGTGACGTCAATCATAGGCGCCTTATCCCTGTTACACCTCCTAAGGCGCTCCAGCTCCCGATCCAGCTCCGTCCCAGGGGTACTAGGATCCTCCTCCGAGATACGAAGTGTTCCAGTGGAGGAATGAACTCCCTGCTGAGAAGAGGAATACTGATAAGGCGGCGGCATCGGCATATACGGGTACGACCCAAACATCTGAGCCTGACGCATCCTCTCCATCTCCGCATAACAAGCCCATGAACCTGCACCAAAGGCTGAGGACCACTTCCTCCGAAGTAGTAACCGGAAGGAGGAACAAAGGGCCGTGAACCACTAGCACCTCCAAATGAATGCCTGGTGGGATCATCCCGTACAAAAGGGGAAGCATCCCGCTCAGCATCAGAATGCCTCTGATGTGCACCAGCACCGAATCCCTGTCCCAACTCCAAGCTCGGTCCCTCCTGTCCCAAGGACGTCTCCGCCTGAGGCTCCCTGTCAACTGAGTCTCTACGGTCTCGACGGCGCTCCTATACAAAATACAATTTCAAGAATCAATTTCCCAGTTGGAATTTCCAGTATACAAGTTTCAAGATCAAGTGAGGTACCTCTCTGTTCCAGCCAGAAAGCTTCCGGATCAGCTTGGCGCACTGCCTCTTCCAAGAATCAAGCAAGAGCATCCAGCGACGCACTCTCACCTGAGGCGCCTGCATACAAAGTTCAAGATCAATTTTCCCATACAAAGTTACGAACATTTTCAAAAATGCAACAGTACTTACAGGGGCGTAATGCCCAGGTACAACATCATATGATTTCCGGTGCGGAGGAGAACCCCAAGGAATGGTCTCCACCATCTCTTCCCCATCTGAGTTCTCACCGCGGAGGATCCTATCAGCATGAGGAATGTCCTCAGGATCAACCTCCTCCTCCTACATACAATCATACAATCAATACAAGAATACAAGAATACAAGGTTCAAAAGCTCACCGGCAGTACGAATCGTACTGGTGGGGCCAACCTCCTCAGGAAGTCATCATAGCTACCCTTCCTGTGTACAAACTCCCTCTAAGAGCGGCAAACGGCCTCGCCCCTAGCCTCCGCATAGAGCCGGGCAAGATCTTCATCCAGAGCCAGCATGGACTCCGGTGGATCCTTGCGGACAAGCCTATCCCCTAAATGTTGTTGAAGGGACACTCGCTCCCCCAGATACCACATATGGCGGTACACCCTTGGAAGCAAAACCCGCCGCCCAGACAGGTAATGGGCACGAGCTGCCGAGACAGGTACAACCGCGTTGGCAAAAGGACGCCATACCACCTGCAAAAGCAAACAATTCAGGCAACAATACAAATACAAATACAAGAAAGCAAAACAGTACAAAAGATTACATCTTCAGCGGATAGAACTCTCCAAGCCCCGCGAGAAGCCGCCAAAGACGCACCAACGCGCACCGCTCCTATCCAAGAGGCAGCATACGGGTAAGCCGCATCTCTAGTACGTTCCGGCGCCAAAGTCGGAAAGTGCTCATAGATCCTAATCTTTCAAGGAACAAGAAAAACATCAGTCAAGTTCAAAATACAAGCATACAAGTACAAAATACAAAGTACAAGGAGTCTCAATTACCTCCAGCACGCTCCATAGAGCAGCCATGCTCGGGTCATTCCCCAGTGCAGTCCGGGAGGCCCGCTTCATCTCGTACAAAAGGTGGATGTGTGCCAAGCCACCCCAGTTATAGCTCGAAATAGCTCCCAAGTCCCGCAAAGAGGACAAGAATTTGATGTGCACCCGACTATTCCTACTCGGGGCCATCACTCTGCTCACCAAGGCTAGTAGGAAGAGCCTAACCCTCTTCTCCGCGGACACACCCCCACCGAAGATAGCCTCCATAATCACCTTCACGGAAGCGTGAGCGTCATCATCAGACAAGTCAACAACAGGGTCGAGCAAGTCCCCGGCAGCGGCCGAGCGCCACGTCAGCTCAGAATCAAATGTCACATTCCTCTCAGAAAAAGGAAGACATGTAATCATAGAAAATTCAAGAGGGGTGATAGTAATCTCCCCCCATGCCATGTGGAAAGTGTTGGTGGTATCCCACCACCGTTGTAACAAAGCCCACAAACAGTTTTTAATCCCCGTCCTCCTCGGAGAACCTCCCATGGTGCGCCAGAAATTGGCCAGACCCATCTGCGACCAAATCCCCATAGCCTCCTCATCGGCACGGAGAGCTTTAAAGGCCCTTTAAACCTCCACCAAGGACCAGTAAGTACGGAACGACTTTCCATCGGCCTACAGGTGAACGAGTTAGCTCAAGACCTATACAATTACAAAGTACAAACCCAAAACACAGTACAAGACTCACCATGCCAGCGCGAGGCCGCTGAGACAAGTGCCAATCCGGCCGAAACACCAGGTCGGAAGGGATCCAACCAGTGCTAGGGAAAGCGGGCGCATCTCGGGGAACCATACCCCCACTTAGCGCATTTATTGCAGCCGCTTTATCGTCCGAAGCATCTTCCTCGGCAGCTCGAACCACAGATTATTTAGCGAGTTTCCTCCGAGTGTGACGAGGCATACTAAATCATGTAGCATACAAAGTATCGAAATTCTAAACTGGGCGCTATTCTATACTGGCCTATACAATGTCAAATGATTCGAAACAACAATCCCCAGTGGACCTTAAGTTTCAAGATGCAAATTCCTACACCAACGCCTAGGCTACCCACGCCGAAGCAGATATTCAAATTCCTACACCAACGCCTAGGCTACCCACGCCGAAGCAGGTATTCAAGTTCTACATTAACGCCTAGGCTATCCATGCCGAAGCAGATACAAGTTCAAAAAATTCAAAAGTACAGGTTCCAACAGTTCAAGTTCAAGTGGCTATCAAACAGTTTTCTACAAGATTCAAGAAGCTTAAGCATACGAGCATCATTTCAAAGTACGGGAAAATCAAAACTATAAGAAAAAACATGAATACTTACATGGACAAGGCAAGAAAAAGACCAAGGGAAGAGCTTAGTCGACCTTTGAGAGAAAGAGCAAAAGAATTTCAAGTGAATGTGCCTCAAAATGGCATGGCAAGGGGAGCTTTTATAGCTCAACCCCGCGCCAGGCACCGCCATGCGCGAATCTGCAGCGCGTGCGGTCTCCCGTGCTGATTGCACGTCCTTTGCTGCTACGGTCTTCCGCACCAAGCATCAAACGTCGCATCGAACCATCCATCGAAAATATGGGTATACACCTGTATCTCCAAGTACAAACAGATGAATATATATTTCAAGAATACAAAGTCCAAAAAATACGACTCAGGCGCCCAACTCCCAACGGACCCAAGCTCCGGGGTAGACTCTATCCTTTTTCTAATGCCTGTTTTATGCAGGTACCGGTGTACAAAGAGTGGTCTCGATAGCAGAACATCTTGACCATTCTCCGTCCCTTTCGAAATACTTTGACTTGCGCTTTCCTAACCGAACGCTCAGTCTAAGTGGGGGCTTCTGTAGACACCTAATTTGTGTCTCCCCTTTGGGATGATGACGATACCATTATCCTTGTTAGCTGATTGGAGTAACTCCAGGCAGAAATCCCAATTGCTAAGAATGCTTCCAAAATTCAACATCCAAAATCCAACCCCCGAGACCGTTCCCCTTTCGGTTCTCGGTACAAAATACAACTTTCCAAATCCAATTTCAAAATCCAAGTACAATCTCAACTAGTACACCATCCCATTGGTTTTACTAGGCCTTTTACACACAAAATCATATAAGGCAAGTCAAATTCGGGAGCCGACCCACAAAACCGAGCATGCCGGGCCCCGTCCCGTAAAACCGGAATTCAAAAACCCGAGAAAGACTTGTTTTTAAACGCTAAATGATGCCTTAACCTCCAAGCAAATACAAAACGCCAATCCTAGTACTATTCGTATAACAGGTACAACGCTACAAGACGAAACAAGGACGATTCCCCGGCCTTTGCATTGGCGGCATTCAAGCCACGTCAGCAGCGCACTGCGCTGGCCTAACGCCATGCGCTTGTTAGGTTATGATACATATGACAATTCATAAATCATGCGGAAAAACCATAAAGCCAAGAAAACATATTATTTACACATAATCATTTAGCATAGTTTAGATGCATACTCTTTGTTGCGTGCCTTCCCTAGCTACGCCCGAACCGAACAAGAACAAGTCTTTAGGACTCCAAGTGTCGTCCCTCCGTAGATAGTCCACAGCACGTCCGGATCCGCCTTAAGATTGACCAACTAGAATCGCCCTTAAGGTACTACTTATTTTCGGCTAAATGGGAAAGAGATATGGCTGATTTTTCTGCTTAAAAATCCTAGCTTTGAATACTTGAAAAGTTATATATAAATAATGACCCTAGGCCCTTATTTATAGAGGTATGGAAAAGGAATTGGAATCCTATTAGGATACTAATTTATTTAATTAGAATCCTGCTAGGACTCTATTTAAATAAACTTTATCTAATAGGTTTAGGATTTAATATTTTATCGAATCCCGATAGCTTTAGGATTCGCACACGAGCATCGCACGAGCCCCGTACACCCGCGCAGGCGTTGCGGCCCACGCTGAGCGCACAGCGCTCGGCCCATGCTACTGTCCGCGCGCGCCCATGGCTTCGGCTGGGCCTGGCTTGCGCTGGGCCTGGTCGAGGCTTTGGCGTGTGTTGGTGATGCGTGTGGCTTGCTGGGCGATGGCCTGGCTTCGTGCTGGGCCTTCGTCTAGCGAGCCTCGTCCGATGCTAATTCGTACGATACGCTTTCGATTAAATTCCCGATTCCGGAATTTATTTCCGATACGAACAATATTTAATATTTCCGATTCCGGAATTAATTTCCGTTTCGAACAAATATTTAATATTTCCGTTTCCGGAATTATTTTCCGATTCCGACAATATTTCCGTTTCTGACAATATTTCCGTTTCCGGCAATATTTCCGATTCCGGCAATGTTTCCATTTCCGATAATATTTTCCGATACGTACCATGTTTCCGTTTCCGGCAACATCTACGACTTGGATAATATTTATATTTCCGATACGATCCATATTTCCGTTTCCGGCAATATCATCGTTTCCGGAGTATTCATTTCTTGCATGTGACGATCTCAGCTCCCACTGAAACCAAGATCTGTCGATTCCGAATATCCATAGATGGAGTATTTAATGCCATTAAATACTTGATCCGTTTACGTACTATTTGTGTGACCCTACGGGTTCAGTCAAGAGTAAGCTGTGGATTAATATCATTAATTCCACTTGAACTGAAGCGGCCTCTAGCTAGGCATTCAGCTCACTTGATCTCACTGAATTATTAACTTGTTAATTAATACTGAACCGCATTTATTAGACTTAACATTGAATGCATACTTGGACCAAGGGCATTATTTCCTTCAGTCTCCCACTTGTCCTTAGGGACAAGTGTGCATTTCCTAATTCCTTTGTTGCTCGATGCTTGCTCTTGAACATAAGGTAAGAGTTGTCATCCTTATTATGTCCAGAGGTGTTCCTCGGTTTCAGAGTTCAACTGATCAAATAAACAGATAATCATAGCCTATGATTCATCCGAGCACGGCCATGCATTTCACAGTTTCTAGCTCTCCGAGTGGCCTTGTACAACTTTTAAGCATCTCATCCCGATTTATGGGAGGACAATCCCAATCTTGCGATCTTAAGATTAGAATTCGTTTGATAGGTGATTACCTGAGCGTTGCCTTTATAGCCTCCTTTTACGGTGCGACGGTTGGTCAACGTCAAAGCAACCAGTTCTCAAACAAGTAATCTCAAATCACTCATGTATTGAGGATTTAGTGTCTAATAATTTTAATGAAATTTACTTATGACAGATTTTCATCTCTTACAGTAAAGTTTCATAGGTCTTGTCCGATACTAGTCTTCCCAAAGTAAGTATCTATGCAAATGATTATGACATTGCCATGTCCACATAGTTCAAGAAACAGAACTACTAGTCATCTTGCATTCTAGTCGTCTAACGTTTTCTATGCGTCCAATTTTATAGAAAACTCCGACTAGGGACCATTTTCAACCTTTGACATTCAAGTTCACTTGATAGACATTTCTTAGTCACAGGACTGGTCCTGACAGTCTATCTTGAATATATTGTCAAATTGAAGGGACTCATCATTTAATAAACCATAAATTAAATGGAAAAATGAATTCTTTTCATTTATTGTGAATGATTAACCAATAATGTTTTACAAAGATTTAAACTCTAAAACTTTAAAACATTAAACAGGGATATCAAAGCCATTCTCCAATATGCTTGATTCCCATAGCTGCAGTGTGCGAGTTATGCTTCGCCTGCGGCAGAGGTTTAGTCAATGGATCTGATATGTTGTCATCAGTTCCAGTCTTGTTTATCTCGACTTCTTTTCTTTCAACGAACTCTCGTAGAAGATGAAATCTACGAAGTACATGCTTGACTCTCTGGTGGTGTCTAGGCTCCTTTGCCTGTGCAATACACTACTACAAAACAGGATTATAGCAACGGCAATAAACCGTTACCATAGACCAATTAACCGTTGTAATAGGCCTATAGCAACGGTTTAAAAACCGTTACCAATAGGGGGCGTTGCTATAAGTCTATGGCAACAGTTTCTCGGATTTAGGCAACACTTGTGATAAACCGTTGCCATAAATAACTAAGGCAACACTTTTTATAGGCAACACTTTTAACATATGGCAACAATTATTCAACAACTTAAGCCAACATTTACGCATTTAAGGCAACAGTTTTCGCTAACTTAAGGCAACACTTATTAGTTTGGTTTTGGTAGAAGTTTAAAATTAAGGCAACACTTTCTTATACTTATGGTAACACATCGAATTGTATTTATAGCAACACTTTCTATTGAGTGTATGACAACCTTTTGTTTTTTATTTATTAATTATGGCAACATTTTCATTTGAGTTTATGATAACGCTTTTATTTGAGCTTATGGAAACACTTTCAATTGGTCCAAAGCTACGTTCGCAAATGGATTTTAGTTATCCATATTCATGTAATAAATAAGAACTACGTATAATAAGAAATTTCATAACAAATAAGTTCAAAAATGTACACATTTCAAATACCTTAAATTCATAAGCATAATATCTTTTACAATTGTCTGAATAGTAAAAAGAAAACATAAGTACTAAAACTAAATCCACTAAAATAAAATAAAATCTTGCAATCACGGTCCGATTACTCTATTTTTTTAAACCTATCTACTATGTAATATTTTTGTGCCAAAAACCCTATAAATCTTCACATATTTAAAGTAGCTTGTAACTCTTGAATACATGCACCATCCTGCACATCAAACAAATCAAGTGTAACATTTTCATGAGAAACTTATAATCAATGAATAAAATCCAAATACGAAAGAAAAAAGAAGCATGAAAATGAATGACTAAAGCTAAACTTTAAGAATAATAGGTAAATGGCAACTTTTTTCAATACCCAATGATTCATGTAAATTTATCAATACTCCCACTGTAGTCCCTTATGTATTACAAAAGTCTAAACATAAATTGATAGTGAAAGTGGAAAATCCGGCAGAGTTCCATTTGTAATTGAACTATCCACAAAAATAGAACTAATTAAAACCTGTTCCAAATCCATATGACAAATAATTTCAATCCAACACAAGAAATTTGTACAAATCGACAAATAAAAATAAGGTACAAAAAAAAAAGTTCAAATAAGTTAAGTTCAGTTAAATAAAGTTCAACCAAACATAGCCTTTTTAGTACGGATCTGAACTTATTAAACTTTATCCGAACTTATATTGGTTGTAAAATTAACTTAAAATCCCTAACCAAAACTTAACCAACTTATATTGCCTAATAATTTTTAAAGAATGAAAAGAACAAAGGCCTTTAATTCATAAAATAGTATTAGATAGAGAAAACACATAGCTAATGATAAGGGTAAAACAAAATTAATAAAAATAAAAGAAATGAAACAACAATATAGCAATTACTGATATTTGTCACTACAAGGAAACGCAAAAGGTCAGAAATAGTAATAGATTCATAGCATAGGAAACTTGATGACTCACTTGTGATGAGAGAGTTCAAAAGGATCACATAATCACGAATAAAGACTTGTTAAAAATAAACTAGTTTGCACACTTTTTGTTGAAATTCATATGAGTACATCATACAACTAACACTTTTTTCTATTAAGCAACTCCTTTTGTGTTACCAGTATTATTTCTTCCTCGCTACAACATGTAACTTGGTTGAAACCCTTATTCAAGGCACATACCGATGTTCTGTTGTTGTTGCTATCAATGATTAAAGTGCAGTTGTTGCAGAAGTAACGGCTACAAAAGCACGATATCAGTACAGTTGAATTGTGTATTCTTTTATTTTATGTACTTTGTGTGTACCTATTGGTGAATGTGTATTCCAAAACATAACTTGACATTGAATGTGACTAAAGTTGCTTGATATGGAATGTGACCAAAATTTCCTGATATTGAATATGATCAATTAAAGTTTGTGTTTTTTGGGGTCTACAGGTGCTTAGAAGTTCTTTTAAGAAATTTAAAAGATGGGGTATCTACAAGAATCGGAGTACTGATGCCAAAAGCGTAGATTACCTTGGATGGAGCTGTTCTGTTCTATATCAAGACTTAAATCGAACAATGTCTCGTCTCTAACTGTGACGGTCTCACGCCTCAGGCACTTCGTTTCATTTGTCAATATACCCTGCATTCGTGTCTTGCCATCAGTAACCATGAAATAATTTGCAGAATTAATAGCATGAATTACATATTGCCTGCAATATATTGCTACAGTACAAATCAGTGTTTAGGATCATGACAAATCAACTGAAGTTATCAAAAGCTATAAGAAAATGTTGCTGAAAGCCTGAAACAACCATCGCCAGTTCGCCACTCGATATAAGTCTTGTTGATGCAGGGTCTAGAGGACTGGAGACATACAATAGTGCATAGCCTTACCCTAATTAGTCTAAGACTTCCACAAATGTCTCCAAAAGATCACCCACATGAAACTTTTTAAGTTTAAGGGCAAATGGTTACATAGAGCTCTTGCTTGGCTTCTATTCCTTGTGAGAATTTGCTTTAAAAAGGGGAGGGGGGAGAAATATTATGGGGTCTGCACTTCTGCTCGAAGGGACAACTATATAGTAACAAAGCATGCCAAAGATCCCCAAGTCGAAACATTAACGAAGTAAAAAAGCAGCAACTACTGGAAAAAAGAAGAACAGAAAAGCTCGACAAAGGACACAAGTAGTAATAGGAGTCCAACGTGAATATTTTTATGAACCCAAGTAACAAGAGGTTCCTTCTGTACACCATTGGCAAAGCCGTTTCAGCTTCATTACAGAAGGGTGTCATGGTGAAACAACGAATACATGGGCCATGGTTGGCATGGTAGAACCTGTCAACATGCGAGTACAATACAAGAAAATACAATGGTGACCAAAATTATTTTCTCAAATTGTCACGAGAGAAAACTAGGCTAGCCTCTAGAAAAACACTCGAGTGAAACATCTTTTTGTATAATAGAAGCCAGGTTAACATTAATGGGATTGAACCACCTTGACCAATTGAGGAGGGACAATGATGCCATGAGACGCGAGGAATCTATTTTCAACCTTCACAGAAACAATGGATGGATTTGTGGCACACAAAAGCTTAAAGTACATAGATGGCAACATCAAATGTAACAAGTGAGAAAAACATAACAAGAATAAGTCGGTGCCATAGTGTTAAGCTGTAAACCCAAACTCAACAAGAATCATAGCAAATTATCATTCAGGAGACCAAGTTGATTTTTTCTAATCTATAAATAGCTAATTACTGATGAACATTGTGTTGCTAGCCTATTAATCACCTAAAACTGAACAACAAAGAAGATCAGAACATAACTGAACAACAAAGAAGATCAAAATGAAAGTGAACAGCAAAGTAAATCAGAACAGAACTGAACAGTAAAGCAGATCATAACTGAACTGAACAGCAAGCAGCATATCAGAACAGAACTGAATAGCAAGCAGCAAATCAGAGCAGAACTAAAAAGAAAACCAGATCAGAATGTGTCTACTATTAGTTGGCTATTAGTTTGTTGTACTCATTTCATGCCTTTTTTGGATTTAAGTCAATACATATCCTGTCAAGAATGTGTCCTTTGGTTTACTTGCTTAAGGCATGGAAAGTTCAAACTAGCATCCACCAGTGGATCAACCAACAACAGAAAATATTAGGTTGAAATGCATAAATTTTATGTCTTAATACATTTACACCAGTGGATGGAAGACTCTAAGTTACATAGCCTAGGCCAGTCCCCATCTCCTCTAAATTATCAAAATCAAGCTAGGCTCGTGCACCTTATGTATCTATGGGTTTGTACATGTTGTTGGCATGGTATTTGATAGTGAGATCAGGAGGTACAAAAGGCAATAAGGTTACCTGCAGCTCAACAGTACCAACTAAACAAAAAAGCAACCAACTCCAATCGTCAAAAACACCAAAATCACTATAGCAGTAGTATAGACTAGAGTACAGCAAATTGCAACTCAACATCATCACCAAACAACCAACTGATCAAGACAACAAAAGAAATAAACAGAACTGCAGCAAAACAACTGAATATTTACTAAGCAACGCATTGAGTATGTGAGTCTATGACCACTAAATCACAAACCAATTACAGGTACACTATTATTTCTGCCTAGATCAGACAATCGTTTGTTTAACATTATTTTCAAGTAATTTTTCTTGTTTTTCATTTTCTATGTAGACTCAAAGAGTAGTTAAACTTCTGCAATACTCCGTTCAAACCAGAGGCAGATTCAGCCTGCCCCAATAACTGTGATGTGCTTAAAACGCAAAGCACAGGCTAATATCGGAAATTTACAAGGAGAAAGTACAGGGAGCTAGGGGATTAATATGGGAAGTTCCAAGACAATTTGCAAACCCCTGTTATAAACTATTTAGAGACACACTGATTGGGAAAAAGTACAAGCTGAAGAAACGCTAAACATGGGAACTCAACAACAAAAATGAATGTAATGACTAATTGACTTTGTATCTTTATACACCCTTTGAAACAAACTTGAATCTAAATTAATTGTATTGATCAATCTTAATTATCTACAAATCATGATGAACAATCTACTCCGACTCCCTCCACAAATAATTACAGATTTCATCCAAAATAAACCATTGAATCAAAAAAATACATGAACAAAAATCAAATAAATTCCCCAATTAACCTAATTCCCTAATAGAACCCTAATTTAGCTCTAAAAACCACACAAAAAAATATTCAATTATAATCACTTAATAACTTAAACAGCTAAATCGTGAATTTTAAGACCAAATTCGAAAAGATCCATACCAACTAACCTTGTTCTTCTCGTTGATTAAGAAACGCAATTTGCTAATTTGTCTGTATCTCCAACTCAGAGTCCCAATCGCCAATTCAGAAACCTCCAATTCCCTAATTAGCCTAATTCCCTTATAGAACCCTAATTTAGGTCTCAAAACCACACAAAAATAAAATCAATTATAATCACTTGATAACTTGAACAACAAAATTGTGAAAATGAAGACCGAATTTGAAGAGATATATACCGTCTAACCTTGTTCTTCTCGCCAAATCGGAAATGTAATTCGCGATTTTGTCGTTATCTCCAATTCAGTGACCCAATTGCAAATTCAGAAACGCCAATCTCCATTTTGCCTTGCTTGAAGAAATGATTATGAAAGGATCAAGAGCCACGATGTGGATGGAAGATAAGAAGAACGAAGAGGGTTTGGGGATAACCAAAATAGTGAAAAGTGGGAAAGGAGGGAATCCTAAAAAAACTGCGATCTATGGAAAAATTCAATAACCTAATCCAATAATTTTATTAATTATTTTTTAATTTTTAACTTATTTTAGATACTTGACAAAAACCGTTGCAATATTTCATCTAAATATAAAAAAAAAAGTAAAAACTGTTGCAATAAAATAGTGATAATATACAATTGTTGCCATAATTTTTTTATAGCAACACTTTTTCAAAGTGAAAGTCTACTCAAATTGATAATTATTTAACTGTTGCAATAGCTATGATATAGCAACGCCAGTAAAACTGTTGCATAAAAGGGCGTTGCTATAACCCTTTTTTCTTGTAGTGATAGCTCCGTTATTATCACAATACAGGGCTATTGGTCCTTTAATGGAGGGGACTACACCAAGTTCACCTATGAACTTCCTTAGCCATATAGCTTCCTTTGCTGCTTCATGTGCAGCAATGTACTCCGCTTCAGTTGTAGAATCCGCAATGGTGCTTTGCTTAGCACTTTTCCAGCTTACTGCACCCCCGTTGAGGCAGAAGACAAACCCAGACTGTGATCTGAAATCATCTTTGTCGGTTTGGAAACTTGCGTCCGTATAGCCTTTAACAATTAATTCATCATCTCCACCATAGACCAGGAAGTCATCTTTGTGCCTTTTCAGGTACTTCAGAATATTCTTGGCAGCAGTCCAATGTGCCTCTCCTGGGTCTGACTGGTATCTGCTCGTAGCACTGAGTGCGTACGCAACATCCGGGCGTGTACATATCATAGCATACATTATTGAACCAATCAATGATGCATATGGAATCCCATTCATTCGTCTACGCTCATCAAGTGTTTTTGGGCACTGAGTCTTGCTTAGAGTTATTCCATGAGACGTGGGTAGGTAGCCTCGGTTGGAGTCTGCCATCTTGAACCTATCAAGCACCTTATTGATATAAGTGCTTTGACTAAGTCCAATCATCTTTTTAGATCTATCTCTGTAAATCTTGATGCCCAATATGTACTGTGCTTCTCCTAGATCTTTCATCGAAAAACATTTCCCAAGCCAAATCTTGACAGAGTTCAACATAGGAATGTCATTTCCGATAAGTAATATGTCATCGACATATAATACTAGGAAAGCAATTTTGCTCCCACTGACCTTCTTGTATACACAAGATTCGTCTGCGTTCTTGATGAAACCAAAGTCACTGACTGCTTCATCAAAACGTATATTCCAGCTCCTGGATGCCTGCTTCAATCCGTAGATTGACTTCTTTAGCTTGCATACCTTTTTAGCATTCTTTGGATCCTCAAAACCTTCAGGCTGTGTCATAAACACAGTTTCTGTTAAAACACCGTTTAAGAAAGCAGTTTTAACACCCATCTGCCATATTTCGTAATCGTAATATGCAGCGATTGCTAACATTATCCGAATAGACTTTAGCATTGCAACTGGTGAAAAGGTTTCATCGTAATCCACACCGTGGACTTGCCTGTAACCTTTTGCAACCAATCTAGCTTTGAAAACTTCAAGTTTCCCATCCTTGTCCTTTTTCAGTTTGAAAACCCATTTGCTTCCAATGGCTTGGTAGCCATCTGGCAAATCGACCAAATCCCATACTTGGTTTTCAGACATGGAGTCTAATTCAGATTGCATGGCTTCTTGCCATTGCTTGGAGCTAGGGCTCGTCATAGCTTGTTTGTAAGTCGCAGGTTCATCACTTTCAAGTAATAGAACGTCATAGCTCTCGTTCGTCAAAATACCTAAGTACCTTTCCGGTTGAGATCTATATCTTTGCGATCTACGCGGGGTAACATTACTAGATTGACCATGATTCTCACCAGATTCTTCTAAAGATCTCTGAGTTTCATCCTGAATGTCATCTTGAGCATTCTCTAGAGTTTGTTGTTCGACTCGAATTTCTTCGAGGTCTACTTTTCTCCCACTTGTCATTTTGGAAATGTGATCTTTCTCCAAAAAGACACCATCTCGAGCAACAAACACCTTGTTCTTAGATGTATTGTAGAAGTAATACCCCTTTGTTTCCTTTGGATAGCCCACAAGGATACATTTGTCAGATTTTGGATGAAGTTTGTCTGAAATTAATCGTTTGACGTATACTTCACATCCCCAAATCTTAAGAAAAGACACATTTGGAGGCTTTCCAAACCTAATTCGTATGGAGTCTTTTCGACAGCTTTAGACGGAGCTCTATTTATAGTGAGTGCAGCTGTATTTAGTGCATGTCCCCAAAATTCTAATGGAAGTTTGGCCTGACCCATCATTGACCTGACCATGTCTAGCAAGGTTCTGTTCCTCCGTTCCGACACACCGTTCCATTGTGGTGTTCCAGGAGGAGTCAATTCTGATAGAATTCCACATTCTTTCAGATGGTCATCAAATTCATAGCTCAGATATTCACCGCCTCTATCAGACCGCAGTGCCTTAATCTTCTTGCCTAATTGATTCTCTACTTCACTCTGAAATTCCTTGAATTTGTCAAAGGATTCAGACTTATGCTTCATTAGGTAGACATAACCATATCTACTGAAGTCATCAGTGAAAGTGATAAAGTAGCTGAAACCACCTCTAGCATTTGTACTCATTGGTCCACATACATCTGTATGGATTAAACCCAATAGTCCATTTGCTCTTTCTCCAACTTTAGAGAAAGGTTGCTTTGTCATTTTGCCAAGTAAACATGATTCGCATTTACCATAATCCTCTAAGTCAAATGGTTCTAGAATTCCTTCCTTTTGAAGTCTTTCTAAGCGTTTCAAGTTTATATGGCCTAATCGACAATGCCACAGATAGGTGAGATCTGAATCATCCTTTTTGGCCTTTTTGGTATTTATGTTATATACTTGTTTGTCATGATCTAATAAATAAATTCCATTGACTAATCTAGCAGATCCATAAAACATCTCTTTAAAGTAAAACGAACAACTATTGTCTTTTATTAAAAAGGAAAATCCCTTAGCATCTAAGCAAGAAACTGAAATGATGTTTTTAGTAAGACTTGGAACATGGAAGCACTCTTCCAGTTCCAAAACTAGCCCGGAGGGCAACGACAAATAATAAGTTCCTACAGCTAATGCAGCAATCCGTGCTCCATTTCCCACTCGTAGGTCGACTTCACCCTTGCTTAACTTTCTACTTCTTCTTAGTCCCTGTGGATTGGAACATAAGTGTGAGCCACAACCTGTATCTAATACCCAAGAAGTTGAATTAGCAAGTATACAGTCTATAACGAAAATACCTGAAGATGGAACGATTGTTCCTTTCTTCTGATCTTCCTTTAGCTTCAAGCAATCTCTCTTCCAATGCCCCTTCTTCTTGCAGTAGAAGCATTCGGATTCAGAAGTGGGTTGACTGACCTTCCTCTTTACAGATTTGGCGCCAGTTTGCTTAGTTGGGCTGGCCTTGTTGCCACCTTTCTTAGCATTCCTCTTCTTTCCAGATTTCTTGAACTTGCCCCCACGCACCATAAGCACATCCTGCTTATCACTTTTTAGCGTCTTTTCAGCGGTCTTCAGCATACTGTGAAGCTCAGTGAGCGTTTTGTCCAGACTATTCATACTGTAGTTCAGTTTGAACTGATCATACCCGCTATGAAGAGAATGGAGGATGGTGTCTATAGCCATTTCCTGAGAAAATTGCTGATCCAGCCGACTCATATTCTCAATGAGTCCAATCATTTTGATAACATGTGGACTTACGGGCTCGCCTTTCTTAAGCTTGGTCTCAAGAATTTGCCTATGAGTCTCGAATCTTTCGACTCGAGCCAGATCTTGGAACATGTTCTTCAACTCACTGATGATTGTGAAAGCATCTGAGTTGATGAACGTTTTATGCAGATCTGCACTCATGGTGGCGAGCATTAGACATTTCACATCCTTGTTGGCATCAATCCAACGATTGAGGGCTGCTTGAGTGACCCCGTCGCCTGCGGCTTCGGGCATCGCCTCTTCTAGGACATACTCCTTTTCTTCCTGCATAAGAACTATTTGCAAGTTCCTTTGCCAGTCAAGGAAGTTTTTCCCGTTCAACTTCTCCTTTTCGAGAATTGATCGAATGTTGAATGAATTGTTGTTTGCCATATTTAAAACTACAATTGAAAAGAATAAACAAATAAATAACCATTCACAGTTTCTCTTAATAAACTTAAATTCTAGCATACATGCATAATTCAATGTTTATTAAGCATTGTATTCAAGTTATGTGCTCCGGTAGGTGTGAATAAAATGATTCCAAGATCCTAAAATCATTGAAGAACTAAGCACAGTTTGTCGACTTAATCCTAAAACATCTTAGGTAAGCAAAAGCCTTTTGCTAATAGTCTAGAAACTATTCTTGGTTGATAGGTACGTCTAAGAACTTATTAGGTAAACCTATCGATTTTGCCACGACATAAAAGGACTCCTTACTTATATCGTTGAGTTTCACCAAAACTAACATGTACTCACAATTATTTGTGTACCTTGCCCCTTTAGGACCAATAAGTAACACCTTGCTGAGCGAAAACTATTACTAGATTGATGTAAAGGATATCCAAGCAAGTGTATATTTTGGCATGGCACCTTTTAACTCAATTTTTAAGTTTGGAACTTAAGGCTCTTACTATGTTGGTTAGATTTTAAGTGAACTAAAATCCTTAATCATGCAACATAATCAAGCTTTTGATCTCATGCATTTTAAGACATATTTAAAAGCAATACATAACTTAAAACATGCATAAGATAAATGTGATCTAGTATGGCCCGACTTCATCTTGAAGCTTTAACTTCAAAGTCCGTCTTGAAAATCTCCGTGGGAGGCACCATTTTCTTCAAATAGAATAAGCTATAATTAAAACTAATTACAACTATTTGATGGTACGCAGACCATATTTGAATTGAAAAACAACTTTGGTCCTTTAGACCAATTACATTCAAATTAATGGTACGCAGACCATATTTTCTATCCTATTTGGGCCATACTAGTCACTTCATAACCTGCAAAACAGTACATATACAATATATACCATTCATCCATTCATTAACATGAATGGCCCACATAGCTGGTTAGTAAAACACATTATGCATCACATAAACATTTGCATCAATTAATCAAGGGCACCAATAATCTACAAATTATTCAGTCCTTATTAATTCTAATCAAGTTGTTTTAACCTTAAGGTTTTGTAGACCTAATCAAGAGTTTATGACTAAAAGGGGCTCCCACTTAAACCAATAAATTCATATGCTTTACTAATTTTAAACATAAAAATGTATTTCTAGTCTAACCGGAAACGTACAAATTTAATTATAATTTAAAGGTCATATAAATTTATAATTGAATCCACAAAGTTTAATTTAATTTCAGTCGTATTTAAATTAATTCATGATTTTAATTTTAGTAAAATAATTAGAATAAATAAAATTTATTATAATTACAATATTCAAAATTAAAATCCAAGAAAATAATTTAAATTATTAATTTTAAAATTAATTAAAATTACGTAAACTGAAAATTTCAAATTAAAATTTCAAAATGATCTAATCGCAACGCAACAATCCCACGCAATGCACGCCCATGGGCCACACGCACACAGCCATCGCTGACCATGTGCGTGCAGCCCATGCGCTGCCTCGCATCGCTGCTTCTCACCATCGCAAGGCATCACGCATGGTGCTCGCTGCGCGCGCCAGCGCTCGACGCACGAGCATGCTGCCGCAGCCCATCGCTGGGCGCAGCGCTCGTCGCACGTCGCAACACGCACCCGCACGCCATCGCTGGGCGCAGCGCTCGTCGCACGCACAACAAGCACTCGCACGCCATCGCTGGGCGCAGCGCTCGTCGCACGCACAATAGCGCTCGCACGCCATAGGTGGGCGCAGCGCTCGTCGCATGCACAATAGCGCTCGCACGCCATCGCTGGGCGCAGCGCTCGCTGCGCGCGAGCGATCGATGCTTGGCGCAGCACTCGTGGCACGCGAGCTTACGCTCGCTGCGCGCGAGGCTCCGCACGCTTGCGCGAGGCAGTGCGCGCTGTGGCGCAGCTCGCTTGCTGCCCACACGCGACTGCTCGTGCCTTGCTCTCGCCCTCGCCCATTCGCCCATTGCACACAGCCCACGACACAAGGCAGGGCTGCTGCCTTGTGCTCGTGCACCATGGCCTTGCTCATTGCATTCGTACCGCATGGGTGACGAGCTCCCTTGCTCGTCGTCACATGCCCGCACTATACAACACCCCTTAAGGGTAACACGTAGCGTCCATTGCTTTGTGCGTGCAAATTATATGAGCGAATCGCATAAAAATTTAAAATTTATATTCAAAATTAATGACAAATTAATAAATAATATTAATTTCATAATTTTAGGGGAAAAATCGAAAATTTATTATTCAATTGATTTCCGATTAACATGGATTCAAGTCTAGGTCATAAAAATTTAAAATTTAACATAAATTTACAATTTTTATGGTGGTTTTTAATCATAGGTATCTAATTAAATTATAATTAATTATGAAAATCAAATTAATTCTATATTATTCTAATTTTCAACAAATTAATCATAATTACAAATTAGATTGCATAATTAACAAGGCTAGGCATTCAAACTTGTTAAACATATACAGTAGGTCAATCAAAAATTCAAGATTTATCAACAAGAATCGCAAATATTTAATTTAACATCTTAAATTTACGAAATTTTGCATTCGAAAAACTAAAACCTCCGAAAAGTCATAGTTAGGCTTCTAATTTGAGAATTCTGGGTTCGGCCGAAAACTATTATTTTTGTCAAAATTTTAGAATGCCTTTTACATGCGGAATTGACACAAAAATCACTCGATTTGTATGAGTAACGAAGAAACTGCCGAAAAACTGCGTACGTATAATTAAATAAACGCAATTTGCAATTAATTAACAATTACGAAAATTAATCACTCCTTTTAATTCTTGCAAATTTGTAATATTTAACCATGTTCATGCAATTTAGATTATGAAAATAATAAGAGGCTCGTGATACCACTGTTAGGTTATGATACATATGACAATTCATAAATCATGCGGAAAAACCATAAAGCCAGGAAAACATATTATTTACACATAATCATTTAGCATAGTTTAGATGCATACTCTTTGTTGCGTGCCTTCCCTAGCTGCGCCCGAACCGAACAAGAACAAGTCTTTAGGACTCCAAGTGTCGTCCCTCGGTAGATAGTCCACAGCACGTCCGGATCCGCCTTAAGATTGACCAACTAGAATCGCCCTTAAGGTACTACTTATTTTCGGCTAAATGGGCAAGAGATATGGCTGATTTTTCTGCTTAAAATCCTAGCTTTGAATACTTGAAAAGTTATATATAAATAATGACTCTAGGCCCTTATTTATAGAGGTATGGAAAAGGAATTGGAATCCTATTAGGATACTAATTTATTTAATTAGAATCCTGCTAGGACTCTATTTAAATAAACTTTATCTAATAGGTTTAGGATTTAATCTTTTATCGAATCCCGATAGCTTTAGGATTCGCACACGAGCATCGCACGAGCACCGTACACCCGCGCAGGCCTTGCGGCCCACGCTGAGCGCACAGCGCTCGGCCCATGCTACTGTCCGCGCGCGCTCATGGCTTCGGCTGGGCCTGGCTTGCGCCGGGCCTGGTCGAGGCTTTGGCGTGTGTTGGTGATGCGTGTGGCTTGCAGGGCGATGGCCTAGCTTCGTGCTGGGCCTTCGTCTAGCGAGCCTCGTCCGATGCTAATTCGTACGATACGCTTTCGATTAAATTCCCGATTCCGGAATTTATTTCCGATACGAACAATATTTAATATTTCCGATTCCGGAATTAATTTCCGTTTCGAACAAATATTTAATATTTCCGTTTCCGGAATTATTTTCCGATTCCGATAATATTTCCGTTTCTGACAATATTTCCGTTTCCGACAATATTTCCGATTCCGGCAATATTTCCATTTCCGATAATATTTTCCGATACGTACCATGTTTCCGTTTCCGTCAACATCTACGACTTGGATAATATTTATATTTCCGATACGATCCATATTTCCGTTTCCGGCAATATCATCGTTTCCGGAGTATTCATTTCTTGCCTGTGACGATCTCAGCTCCCACTGAAACCAAGATCCGTCGATTCCGAATATCCATAGATGGAGTATTTAATGCCATTAAATACTTGATCCGTTTACGTACTATTTGTGTGACCCTACGGGTTCAGTCAAGAGTAAGCTGTGGATTAATATCATTAATTCCACTTGAACTGAAGCGGCCTCTAGCTAGGCATTCAGCTCACTTGATCTCACTGAATTATTAACTTGTTAATTAATACTGAACCGCATTTATTAGACTTAATATTGAATGCATACTTGGACCAAGGGCATTATTTCCTTCAGCGCTGGCGTGTGCTGGCATTTTGCACCATTCCCTCCTATAAATACCCCTCATTTCCATCAAAAAGAGGGGGATCACAACAATACAACGTCGTAATTTCGACATTACGTCTCAAAATACATCTTAAAACTCCTCAATAACACATACAAAATTCCTAAATTCCAAAGCAATTGGGAGCTCTTGCCTAAATCTAAGTAGGTAAATCCGAATCCCATTCTAATCTACTATGTTTCTTTGATTTCTAAATGATTAGCAAGTTGGTGTTTTTTAATAAATAAAAAACACCACTTGCAACAATCACACATGTTTTCCAAAAATACAAAGTACAATTTTCAAAGATTCAAGGATGTCCAAGTTGTTTACAATCATCTCTTGGGCTAGAATCACCATCAAACATGGGGTAATCAAAGATAAACACCTTTTAACATTTAAAGGTTTAGTCTTTGAGATTCAAAATTCCATTTTCAATATACAAATTCAAGTCTTCAATTTTCAAAGATCTTGCCATGTTTAGGGTTATTCATAGTTATTTCCCTAAACTAGGATCATTTCAAGTTCAAATTTCAATCATTTCAAGTTCATATTCCAATCATTTCAAGTTCAAACATTTCAATATTCAAGCTTTCAATTTCAAGTTTAATATGAAAAACCTAGGATATATGGGTTGAGCAACCTCTCCCAAGTTGAGATTTTTGGCTTTGAATTCATGTCGGGCTCACTTATTTCTAAAGAGCCGCTTGGCGTTCGAATCTCATGTGCCCAAGTACAAATTTCAATTATGCACCTTTCAATATTGCAATTTCAATATCGCACCTTTCAATACCGCACTTTCAATATCGCACTTTCAATATCGCACTTTCAATACCGCAATTTCAATACCGCAATTTCAATTCCGCACTTTCAATTCCGCATCTTTACTTGTCTAGTCCATTTCTAGGCAATGTGGACCTACTCCCAAGTCCTTTTCTAGGGGTCTTGCATTTACTAATTCCGCACTTTATTTAGTATTGTGATGTTGCTTTATGTGCTTTATCGCTTTCATCACCAACATGCTAAATAGGTCTACTTTTCTCCCACTTGTCATTTTGGAAATGTGATCCTTTTCCAAAAAGATACCATCTCGAGCAACAAACACATTGTTCTCAGATGTATTGTAGAAGTAACACCCCTTTATTTCTGTAGACACCTAATTTTGTCCCCATTCCCGAAAGGGAAGGTTTGATGATGAGAACGTAAATCTCCACTTGGCAACGCATCTCCTATAAAATAACGAATCTCAATCACCTTTTCAGTTCAGCCAAAACTGCTACTTATAGAAACCTGCTAAGAATAGTAACTGCCGTAAGAAGTAGTTGTTAAAAGTGGCAAAGTCATAAAAGATAAAAATCTGTCAGAATTAGGTGTTGCACTCCAACATAAGTCCTAAAAGAGATAGAATTGGCAAAAGGAATTCTATTCCTGCTATAATTCGAAAATAAGAGTTACGTATTAAATAAATTTCTAACGAACCTACAGTTCGTAACGGCCCAGACGCATTCCGTCATTAGTTAATACGCACTAAGAAACTCCGATAAGTCTCAAAAGCTCCGTGTTTAAGAGTCCAGATCTGACAAAAGGCTCGGCCCAAATCCTATTTTCAACGCCTGTGTCTGGGCGCCGAAATCTTCGGCGCCCAGCCCTGGGCGCTGAAAATACCTGGGGCCGTGTCGTCTCCGAATTCTTTTTGGATTCGTATTCTAAAAATCTATCTTTCCACAAACTCTTTCCCTTTAAATACAGCCTCAAAACCGACGTGAACACAACACAATTCCATAACCTGAGTAAATTGATCCGACGTTCTGTCGCAATCGACCCAAAAGTCGAACAGAACGCGTCCTGCCCCTTGTAGCTGTGATTTAAGCCTAAATACTGGAACACTGCTTAGAAACCCGAGATTCGTTAAATAAAAGGAGAAATAGCAAAGCCAAGTGGTTAGTTTTCTGAGAACCGTGATGCACCTCTCAAGGGTCCGTTGTAATGTGTCCCTCATATGATTTAATCGCTTTCATCACCCTTTTATAAAATTGTCAAACTATTAACTTGATTGATCTATCACGCCTAATAAGATAATACCTTGGACAATTGAATTATCATGCTAGGTACCTTAAATCAATCTAAATAAGATAATCACGACTGATTTAGTATTATGTGTTGCATATTGCTAAAATCAATTTAGAATAGTTTAATAGTTTAAACGCATGTCCCTTCAATTATTTATGCTGAGCTAGTAGGGATAACCTGCCTCTGGAGTTATCGATGAGCACTCCTCTCGGTAGTTACAGTCCCCCGGACTCTCAATCTCTGCCCTGCGGGTGTACGTTGAGCGATCCCCACACCAGGGATCACAAGGGAACCTATGGCCGTCATGGTCTAACATAATTGCACTCCCTTTATGCCACGATAACCGGGTTTTGTCAGTTTTTCTCATTGTCGTTAAAAACTGAATGGCGACTCCTATATTGCTAGTCGATTGGGTGTAAACTCACAGGAAATCTAACTACACTTGATCTGACAACGTCACGCCCACGAGGGACGAGGTCATGCATCAGCCTCGTGCTTTTTCGACCCCCTCACAGTGGCGACTCCGCTGGGGAACGTTAATGAAATACTCGTGCTCGTAGGTAAACAAAATAGCCGAAGGGTGAAACGATCCTACTCCGCGTTTATTTCCTTATCAAGTTGGGACGACCTGAAAATCAGCATATTAATATGAATGGACAGAACCGCATAACGAATCTCGGCTCCCTTGGCATGTTTCATCTCGGGAGTTGGGACTTAGGATACCCATCGCCAACCGGGGGGTGCATACGCTTCGAATGTTGTCCACTCGACACTTTTCTCTAGTAGTACACTCGTCCCAAACCCAATCGCTCGCCCACTAAGGTCCCTCTCATTGGTGCATGCCCCCTTGGCTTACATCGTGATTGGCCTCTTGGGACGAAATTCGTCTGTTGAATGCACTACCTCGACCGGGGCATGTGTTGGATCTATGATAGAAGCGGTACCAAGCCGGCGCAAATATTACCCATAGAAGCCTATCATAAACTACGTGACATGTTATTTTTGCTTCATGTTGTAATGTTAGTTATGTGTAGCGAATTACGTGATTGTGTTGTGATTGTGTGTGACAAATAACGCTAGAAAACCGACGACCCTAAAAATTGCCCAAACATTCATAAACACCAATTGGCCAAAGAGTTATACCTAAATACATGTCCCGCGGTCCCGAGCGATCGCCACCAAAATAAGCGATGCCCAGGACGGCCTGTAACAGATCCCACGACGCTGCGTAACGCGCAAAGGACGTTATTGGGCAAGCATGCAAAATTAAGTCGTATGTGCGAAAAAAAATTAGACGAACAGAATACGAGTACCAGTCAGGGACGCATTTTCAGCGCCCCTGGCTGGGCGCCAATTATTTCAACGCCCCTGCTGGGCGCTGAAGCTGCTGCTTGGCCTTTGGGCCAGGCACCGCAGCCTCGGTACCCGTGCACAAAATATATGTAGCAATAAAAAGTTCATAACAAATTTGCTACGAGGACGTATGGAAAAGGCACTCAATTCTAAAAACGACTTATAAAATAAATAACTACTTGCGTCGTCATTAGGCTTCCCATTACGACAATGTTCGGCACCAAAACCGATCGTGCTAATTAAAGTAACTTTGAATGTCACACGGGCAAAGATTTTCGAAAATATAAAAGAGTTCAGAGTGCACACACAATAGTCCAAATGTACTAGTCCGACTTAAGGGTAGTCATAAAGTGTCTAAGAGGCCAACTCATAAAATAAACTAATGTGTCTCCTACTCCTTAATGTTAATACAGGGTCCCTGAATACCTACCCGTGATAGCCATCAAGGATCGCAATGGAAGTGGCATATCCTGAACATCCACTCCTAGAGGTCGCACAAACCCAAGAGATGCATGCTCTGGGACACGACCCTCTACGTTCTAAAAGGCCACTCGCCTCAAAGAGCTACACAATGCCAAAAGCCTTCCCCAACACACATGCTTTCGGGCTATTGTTTGGGTTAGAAAAGAGAAGAACAAGGAGCAAAACAGAAATCATTGCATTGGCCCTTCAAGATGAATTATTTGATCCCACTTAACTGATTGCTCCATCACCCCTAAAGGTCGACCAAACCCAACAAGGGTGGCGCAAGACCTTCAAATGGACTAATGCTCGTGGAATGAAATTCAAGATATCTGCGGGAGAAGGCCCAATGTGTGAAGAATCCGAGTCTGAATCCGAGTCTGAATCCGAGTCTGAACCTAATAAAATTGTAATCCCTCCCAAAACTAGTTTAGACCCGGAAATATCCACTCCGGGAGATCTTTTTGATGTAATGCTTCACGACTTTAATAAGATGAACAAAACTTTTGAGTATATGCCGCCTAAAAATCCGAGTAGTAATGCAGAATGCCTCGCCACTAGTGAGCACGAAAAAGAGCCAGAAGAAGAATATACCGAATTAATAAAAGCTGTAAATGAACAAGAACTCAAAACCCCCATAATTGAGGACACAGAATCGGTAAATATTGGAACAGAAGAAATTCCTAAATTCATTAAGATTGGCCTCACCTTAACTCCCACTAAAAAAAGCGATCTAATCTCCATTTTACGGGAATTCGAGGGTGTCTTTGCTTGGTCCTACAAAGACATGCCCGGAATAGATCGAGAAATCGCTGAGCATAGGATTCCGCTGGATCCCAAAATGACGCCAGTAAAAAAAAAGCTACAACGGCTCAAGCCGGAAATAGCCTTGAAAATAAAAGAAGAAGTCACTAAACAATTAGACGCGGGCTTCATAAAGGTCTCCAACTACCCAGAATGGGTGGCTAATATTGTCCCCATAGCTAAAAAAGATGGACGAGTGCGAATGTGCCTAGATTTTCGAGACCTCAACAAAGCCAGTCCCAAAGATGACTTCCCCCTACCTCACATTGACATATTGGTAGACAACACAGCGGAACATGCGCTTCTCTCCTTTATGGATGGGTATGCAGGATATAACCAAATACTTATGGCAGAAGAAGATATGGAAAAAACAACCTTCATTACCCCTTGGGGTACATATTGCTACACGGTAATGCCTTTTGGTTTGAAAAACGTGGGGGCCACCTATCAAAGAACAGCCACCACGTTACTTCATGACATGATACACGAAGAAATCGAGGTCTATGTAGACGACATGATCGTCAAATCTAAAGACCGGCGCGGTCACCTCCCGGCACTTAGGAAATTCTTCACCCGAATCCTAAAATATAACATGAGACTAAACCCACAAAAATGTGTGTTCGGGGTAACCTCCGGAAAATTACTAGGATATGTGGTTAGTACACGGGGAATCGAGATTGACCCATCCAAGATTAAAGCCATTACCGAAATGCCCCCACCAAAAACTGAAAAACAGATAAGGGGTTTCCTAGGAAAGCTGCAATGCATTAGTAGGTTCATTTCTAAGCTTACCATGACTTGCGAGCCAATATTTAAAAAATTAAGAAAAGAAGAAAAAGCCGAATGGGATGAACAATGCCAAACTGCCTTCGATAAAATCAAAGAATACCTAAGGAAACCACCCGTCCCTTCCCCTCCTTTGCCCGGAATTCCTTTACGTCTATACCTCACCGTCACGGATACTGCAGCGGGAGCTATGCTCTCACAGTGTGTACATGGATCCGAGCGAGCCATCTACTACTTGAGCAAGAAGTTCATACAGTACGAGACGAGATATACAGAACTTGAGAAAACCTGCCTCGCCCTCGTTTGGGCGTCCATAAAACTCAGACATTACCTATTAGCCCACACCGTTCATATAGTGTCACAACTAGACCCCTTAAAATACATGTTCCAAAAGCCCGCACTAAACGGTCGATTATCCAGATGGCCGGTCATGCTCTCAGAATTCGACCTAAAATTTATGCCAGAAAAAACAATCAAAGGAAGAGCGATAGCCGAATTCTTGGCCGAACATGCTACGAATGAGGAAACCACGGAAGCTTACCTCCTCCCTGGCGAGGAATTTCTCATGGTACGACACGACTGTTGGACACTATACTTCGACGGAGCATCCAATCAAAAGGGATGCGGTGTCGGAGTTCTCCTAGTCAGTCCCGAAGGGGCCCATATACCAATTTCCGTCAAACTTGACTTCGAGGCCACAAACAACGCCGCCGAGTATGAAGCCTGCATAGTCGGGCTAGAGGCCGCGGTTAGCCTCAGAGTCAAACATTTACAAGTATTCGGGGATTCTTCCCTAATAATCAACCACATATCCAAAAGATGGAATGTCCGAAGCACTAGTCTCTCAAAATATCAGGCTCACTTAGACCAAATAGTTGAGCAATTTGAAAAAATCGAGTATACATACTTACCAAGAGACGACAACCAATTCGCGGATGCACTGGCAATGTTAGCTTCGATGCTCAACATCCCGAGTGAGTGGGACGGAATGACCCTTCGGGTCGAACGAAGAAAAGAGCCGGCTTATTGATGTGCCATAGACTCCGAACCTGAAAATACCAAAGAAGAACCATGGTATACGGACATCCTTCGTTATAAAACAAGTGGGGAATTTCCCCCAGACACCTCCCCGCCAGCACAAAAGGCCCTAAGCCTCCTCGCGTCACAATATAGCATAATCTTGGGAGAATTGTACAAATACATGCCAAATAAAATAAAGTTACTTTGTGTTCACCAAAACCAAGCCCAAAGACTAATGGAAGAATACCATAACGGCGTGTGTGGACCTCATATGAACGGCAAAATGCTATCCCGAAAAATATCCCGCTCAGGATATTTTTGGACCACCATGGAAACCGATCGCCATCACTTTGTGAAAACCTGCCCAAAATGCTAAATTTTCAGTAACCTTAACCATTTACCTCTCTCAGAACTATACACATTCACTTCCCCATGGCCCTTTTCTACCTGGGGTATAGACATAATTGGCAAAGTAACGCCCACAGGTGTAGGGGGACACGAGTACACACTACTACAAAACGCGTCATTTTTCGACGCTTTTTTTGCTAATTATCGACGCAGATAAGCGTCGAGAAAAATTTTCTCGATGCCCTGAACCAGCGTCGGGAATTTGGCCGTAGAGAAATTCTCGACGCTGATTTGCGTCGACTTTCTCGACGGTTTTCCGTGTCCTCATATAGATTTTGGCGCGTTTCAGCGTCGAGAATGTCGACGGTGTTTGTTGTAGTGATATTTTTTCTCGACGCCATATAGCGTAAAGATTATTTTTGCCGGTGATCTATTACATATTGCGGGAAATTTCTTTTGACACTCAAAAGCGTCGAGAAATGTCTTTTTTTTTTGCACGAACCAAAATCAATCTGCAGAAACCTAATAGGCTAAAATCAAACACATCTATAGCACGAACAGCTTCAACTTGAAATAACACAATAATATCGATAGATGATAACTAATTAACGATACTAATTATATATTAATTAGTATAATAGTACGTACTCGCTCCAAAACATATCGAATTTAAGTTAACACATTATATATCCAAACTATATACTGAATAGTAAGTATCTTCAAAACATCACGATTACTTTTAAAATCCCAACATACTATATATTATAATTCCAATAAACCTATTATTCTAAATGTCATCTTCAAAACAAAGGCCATTAAAAGCCTTTAAATTCAAGAACATGGGCTTCATAGTTGAAGGAGCTACGCATCATCCCTTGGTTCCAATTTTCCACCACTACAATCTTCAAATGCATCAAGGACCTTCAAAAAAAAAGTATTAAGTGGTAAGTAAGAGTCTCTTCCACAGTGTAAAATCAAATTAAGAAAAGTCAACTGTAAAGAATGAAAAAATGACCCGATTGGTAACTAAACCAATTGTAATAAGCACCAAAAATATGAACTTCATATAATTCATTTCATTACTCCCCTTCCCCTTTGATGTTATTGTTGCATATGCAAAATAAGACATTTTCAGTTAACATCCTGCTGTCGTGAATTTATTACTGAAATCCAAGACTTGGTTTGTGGTACTTATTAGTTGCTGCTCTAGACCAGTAGACCACATTATCCTGAATAATTTGCACAAAACGGTAGTTAAAAGTTTCTGTTGAGACAAGATTTGGAAACAGATGGTTCTGTACCAAACTTATAGTGGACATGAAAATTTAAGAGGAGACTACGCTGTAAGAAATTTAAGAAGTCCATCTAGTCTGAGACGGAGATAAATTATCTATCTAGCAACTGTAAGAATTACCAGATATATTATGTTTAAGAAGCTTAAGAATGAAAAATGTGTTAGATGGATAATAGGCATTATAGGTAAAGGAGAGAATTTGATAGTTACAACTTAGAGATCTATGTAAGATGGGTAATAGACATTATATATAAAGGAGCCATATGGTGTTTTATAACCTGAATTTAATATTAGTAGGGTAGAAATTAAAGGCAAACATTAGGGTCCTAGATTGTTGTGACTAGTTCTTTTTCCTTCTCCAACAAAATGATAGTAACTATAGTACTCTTGTTGACTGTTGCTAAATAAATGCACTTTTTAGAACTGCCTATTGGATTTGCCGTGTTCTTGGTTCACTTGGCCACCATCCCCATCATAGGTAATTTTTTTACGGCCACTATGGGCGAGGTTTCATTTACCCAACTGACATGAATCTTTCCTAGACCTGGAGTGTTACAAGCTTGCTACCAGTTCATTGTAATTTCTTCTATAGGTATCTAAAATTGGGATTTTTTTTCTCTCAGTTCCTATTCCAAACCAAACAGCATGATTGCTGATTCCTCAACTCTCTATATTGTTCTATCAGTTTCTTCTTTTTAAGTTTTTAGAATTAGCAAAGGACAGGCAGAAGTGTACATCTGAATGAAGGATAATTGCTTAATCGTGTGGCACACAGATTAATGTCTTATAATTTCTCATCAACTTAAGTTTATAGGAAAATATGTTAATGCTATGGCGTCAATATTGAATTGTAGTTAAATTCTTAAAACACGAACTGACGAACACTACTCAAATGACATGTTTTGTTCTGTTCTATTTCGTAAAGTTCAGTTCTATAAAGTTAAATAGAAACTGGAATGAAAGAATTCGGGAACACACCTTAATCTGGAGAGGGGATGTTGTAGGTGTGTATCGCTCTACAACCTTGCCCTTTTTGTCCACCAATAACTTATCGTAATTCCACTTGACCAAGTCACCCAAAAACGCACCACACTGGACTTGAGGAACTGTACACTGGTACTGTATTTGGACCATTCACGTCCACGTACCTGTTGCAGTGAGTAGTAGTAGTAGTAGTTATGGTGTCAGTAACTGGGCAAGTATGTTTCACTAAATATTCTAAGATAGTGATTTCACTAACAAACCTTATCAAAATGGGGTACTCAGCTTTGAATCTTGTACACGCAAAATTCTTAATCTCATGAATTGAGTCAGGTTCATGGCTTCCAAATTGATTGAGCACAAATGTTAGAATCTTAAGGCATGCACAAGGAAAAAGGCTATCATCTCATTTTTCAGTCTGCAAAAAACAGAGAATAAGAAGATCTTAAGATTATCAAACCAATAAAGAACACTTGTTTCCGAAATGCCACTTCGATAGAATTAGAAAACAAGCTTGTTTTGAGAAGAATCCGAAAAAAACCAGAGTACTAAAGAGACTAGTGAATATGTTAACTCTATGATAAAAGTACACATGACATCATATAGCACTAATAGATTCATGAGCCTACACAAAAGAATACTCAAATAACTGTCGGCATTGCAAGGTTTGGAAACATAAGAACTAAACACAATAATAACTAAAAGCCCAACTAACCCATAGTCTTATACTTCTCATACAGTTGTGAGGGTTCCAAATGGTTTGATGATTTCTTGATTCAACTTCTTTCACTTCCCTGATTTCCTTTTCTAAGTGAGGTGTGATATATATATATATATATATATATATATATATATATATATATATATATATATATATATATATATATATATCTGGCAGATTAATGTAAAATGATCATGAAAAAATTTATGCCTTATTGACTTCTTGTGCATTACAAGTTAGACAGGTAAAAATCATCCCTTTATAAGTGACACGCGTAAAAAAAACATCCCTTTATTTCCCTTGGAAGAGTATTGAGAATTCTCGTGACTTGCTGACTGACTGACACCTTCATTAATAGTCACGTACGTAGTATACTATTTTTGGATGTCTCGAAAAAGTCATCATTTTGCCTAATAAAGGAATGGTTTTTAAATGTATTATCATTAAACAAGTGGAAATATTGATTTACTAATGGATTGTGTGTTTAGCTCTAAGTCTCTAACGAGTGTTCATTTTGGACTTAACAGAAAGATCCAACTAGGTAGATAAGGATGACAACAAGGCAAACATTGATGGAGATATTGAGGTAGGTGCAACGTCTACTTATCAAGAGCTTTAGTTTTTGAGACTAAAGTTATGTGTGATATTTGAACAACCAATTCTGTTGTTGGCCTAATGCATGACGTCTCCTGAGATATAGAGTGCTTTAAGATCAGTTTAGTCATTGTAATATGTACACTCAGGCACCCAACATAGGATCTTACTTAGCAAAGGGATGATTCATAGTGTACATAGTCCAACTAATATCATTTTGACATACATCAGGGTTCTGTTTGATGATCTTGCCGGAGGTCATTACCATTACATTGATACCTCTAGTGATGTTTCCGTCTTAGGAAGGTTTATGGTGAGATGTATGGAGCCATAGTGTTATATATTAAACAGGTTCTTTTGTGCAAAATACAAAGTGTGGTTGTTTCATCAGACACTTGATCCTAAATGGTGGTTGAGTAATCACATATTATCATCAAATAGGAATTTAAAGACTGAGACATTTAATAATCTAGATGATACCCTGGCTTTTTATGTAATAACCCAGGAAAGTCTCAGTTGCATTTGAAATTTTCCTAGAGGAGAACACCTTCAAAATTTAACAGCCTAGTGTCCTTTCCTTTGCTTTCTATTAAGTAGTTAGAATACTCAATACTCAACCTAAATAGTTGATGATAACAAGGCCTAAAAAATTAGGTATCAAAATAAACGCAAATAGAGCACAACATATCACATTTCTACAACGTCATACTCATTCAATCTGAAATTGATGCCACTTTACCAGCCTAGCCATTATACTGCAAATGAATATTCCAGCTGAATATCAAAAAGTAGTTAAATTTTGTACTTAAAGTTTACTAGAGAACATTAAAGATTGTGCAGATTAAAGTTTTTGTGCTCCTAGACATAACTTTTGTTTATTTTCTTCTCACAATGAAATGTATGACTATAATTTTTCTTAGCTTGATATCATTGTAGTACCGTCTGCATTCCTCTCTTTTTCACCAATTTCCCATTCTTGACTATAATTTGTAAAATTTAGACTCTAAAACTTTCTTGTAAACCATTTTTCCTGACCAATAGGACTGGACACTATGCTTATATGTAGAGTTAATAAAATTTAAACCCCAACAAGTGAAATCAATAAGACTCAATTAAACCATGAGAATTTCAATTAAAACTATACCATAATTGCCAAATTTATAATCTGAAAAGACAACTTAGATGAGTGTTTTCATTGTGTTCCTGATTTCTGTTGTTTTTCATCAAAACCGCACATGGACATCATTCAAATGAAAATATAAAAATTGCAAATTCAATGATGTAGAAATCAATAACAACATAGACTTACCTCAGAGATGAACACAATGAATCGGATGTGACACCAATGGTAGCAACACATCCATTTCCATCGTCCCTTAATAACAAAGCAAACCTAATTAACAATACCCAATAATCCATAAATCACTCTTCTTCATCTTCTACCTCGAAATCTCTGGACTTCCGCTTTCACTCTCCTCATTCAGCTTCCAGCTCCGTCCCTGGTACTAGATTGGGGCTTGTCAAGAACTTCAGCTCTCCGCCTTCTGCTGTTCCAATGGAGATTTCCAAGTCTTCTCCTCGAGTTCGTCTCGCTCTCGTTTTCTCTCTCTTTAGGATGTTTGCTGAATTGCTGATTGATTGTCGCTGGCTTTGCAGGAAGATTAGAAGAGATAGCCTAATTAATCGACCATGAATTGTAAACAACCAGATCTAAGGTAATGTGAAACAACCCACCCTAAATTAATCATAATTCTAGATTAAAACACCTTAAAATCACAGCGAAAACGTCCAATTAAAACAAATATATCCAACAAACCCCAAATTTACCTCTACAAAACTTTAACCAAATTTACGCATAACACGAAATTGAACTATTTATAGCAAAATTGAACCGAAATTGATCGAAAAATAAAGAAGTGAGAAACTTAACTGGTTAGACGATGACGAGGGTTTTGACTTTTGAAGAGCTTCAATGAGGAAAGGGCCGACCAACGCCGCCTCTTCTCCATCTTCACCAACTGACGATGCTAGATTCCATTACACAAAAACACCTAAACAACACAAATATTACAAGAAATTAGAAGACGAATTCAACGAAACTAGATCTTTGAAGTTCCATGTGAAGGGATTAGAGCTAGAAAGCGGCGAGTGAGAACTGAATTGAGGATTAGGTTTAGAGAAGGAGGCGGTTTTCCTTTTCCCAAAAGTTTGAAGTTCGTGGGCGCGGTTTGCTATTAAGTTAAGCACGTGCGGGGCATGTGACATTTTACTACTTTCTCGACGCTGTTGTTAGTCGAGAGTGTAGTTGGACGATGAAACGCGTCGAGAAATCACGCGGAGCATATTTCCACAGCAGCGGTTAATCACATCGTCGAGGGTATAGCGTCGAGATATGATGCGATTTGTAGTACGTTTTAGTCGCAATTGATTACTTGACTAAATGGGTAGAGGCAGTTGTTTTGGGCAAATTCGACTTAGAGACGAACTTGCCTTGATGAAGGTGCTAACAATCGATCGAGCTAGATAATTGAAAATGTTGAGAGCAAGTTGTAATAGTATAAGATAATCGTAGGTTTATTGCTTGGAAATCATGTGTGTAGAATAGACAAGACTAAGCCATTTTATAGGCATTTACAACAAAAATGTAACGTTTATGGAATAATTGCTCATAATTAGATAATAAATACGTAATGAAGGTCGGCTTCATCAAGGGTTTGTAACGTCCGTTTTGAGCCCAGCAGTTGGGAATACCGTTCGAATAAATGCCACCTTGCGCCTTGTTGGCAGCCAGGTAAGCAACGCTTGCCACGTATGCCCATGTCACCAAGAGGGTATTTTTCCCCCTAACAATTGTCCCCAAACCCATTTTGAATTTATTCCGGGAAGTTCAAAAAAGGAGAAATGGGTTTCACGGAAGGAAAAAACGGAAACCGCCTCTTAACCTCCCCAACACTGACGGCGTTAGGATCATGATGACTTTTGCCTTGGAGACGCCAACCGTCCATCTGCGCCAATAAATAGGATTGCGCTTCCAACCATCCGCAATCACTTCTGCAATCTCTCTCTTCTCTTTCCCAGAAAAAACGATCGGCGCTCTTTCTCTCTCCTTTTTCCAGGTAACTGCTCGGCTTCCATCTTCTTCTCTTCTTCTTTCTTTCTTCGATGCCTTCTATGTCGCAATGAATGGGGACGAAATCCACCCGTGCGAAGAACAAGAGAGTGGTGGTGGGGTGCGATCTGGTTGAGGGGCCGATTTTCAGCCCTACCCACATTCTGGACAGAAAGAATGCTCGGCCGGCCACTTGGGGGAAGCAGGATGTGGAGGCGCTCAGGGAGGAGTGTGGTTTTCCTCCGTCGGCGGTAATTCGTTTGCCGCAGCCCGACGAACGGGCCGATTGGGTATCGGACGGCTGGGTGTGCTTCTACGAGTATTCCTTCAGAATGGGGTATACTTATCCCTTCTCGCCACTGGTGCGAGGAGTTCTAAGGGCACTGGCTGTGCCGCCGGCGCAACTGATGCCGCAGGTCTGGAGGGTGATGCACTTGGTCGACCATTTGGCCGGCAAAATGGACATGGAGTTCCGGGTTGAGGACCTTGTGTATACCTACAAGGTCCAAAATTATGGGGCTGGTAGGTACTTGCTGCATTTCAAGGACGACAGGGAGGCTCTTCTTGGTGCGGACAAGTCGAACGACCGCGGGTGGATGGGTCGGTTCTTTTTTGTGGAGTTGGCTAGTTTAGGGCCCGACTCCGACTTCTTGACGGGGGAGTGGATGGCTAGAGGTATTTTGTTTGTTTTTGGTGTTTTTTGGGCTTGTTGATTTGACTTTGTCTCACTTTTGTGTTTTTGTAGGTGCATCTTTCGACACAGTTGGTGTAGGTGCCGAAGCCATAGAAAAGACTGATGTGCTGTTGGGGGTCTCTCTAAAGGACAGAGCTTTCATCGGCCTCAAGTTCGAACGCGAAGACCCTTCTCAAGAAGAAGAAGTTTCTGAACCTGCGAACATGTCGACATCAATAGGTAAACATGGATTAGGGTTAGTTTACAGTTTTTTTGGGTTCGTCGCCCTTTTCAATACGAAATACAATTTACATTTGCTGTGACGAGACTAAGTCGGAAAATAAATGCTATCAACAGGCACTGGCCCGTCGACACGCTCTGGCAAGGCCCCATCTGCGGATGTATTGCTGAGGAAGAGGCTGGAGTCACTGGGAAGTGTATCTCGAGCCAAACGCATCACTGTGTTGTCACCACCGAGGCCGCCAAAGGCTTCAACTGACACCACGGTGACGGGGGAGACCCGCTCGCTTCTGCCTGCTGAGAAAAAGCTGCCGCCTCCATCTCGGAAGCGGAAGCTTGCAGTGGAGTTCCCTGACGACTACGGGTCGGCAGATGCGCCACGGGTTCAGTTTTTGCCTGAAGTCGACCGCCTCTGGATGCCGTCAAGCCGGGAGCGCCAGGAATCTTTGTCCCTAGTAGCTGCACCTGTCGAGAGCGTCTCGGATGTATGGAGGGTATGTGTCTGCTCTTTCTTTTTTATTTTCTTTGCCTCTTCCATCCTCATCTCATCACTCTTAAAAACTCTTAAATGATTTACTTTCGCACAGGCCCTGCAATCTGCTCTAGCCACACGTCATCATGTCATCATGTTAAAAGATCAAATAGTAAAACTGAAAAATGACATGAAGAAGGCAAAGCAGGAGGCTGGTCGTCTTGGCGGTGTGGCCTAGGAGGCGATAGCAAGGGAGGAGGCGCTGCATGTGAGTCAAGAGAAGGGGGCTGCTGAGGTCGCACAGTTGAACGCTGAGAAGGAGACGCTGGTTGCTGAGGTCGACGAGCTGAAGACGTCTCTCTCCAAAGTCAAGGCGAGGATTCACGAGTGTGCTGGTTACTACACTGGTGCCGTTAACGATGAAGAAGACGTCGAGGAGGGTGCAACTGCCAACCAGCCCCGATGTCGAGGCGATGGCGGCACCAGGCGATGGCGAACAAGGGGAGAATGCAGGCCCAGCAGACCATCAGGAGTAGTTCTGTCCCCCCTCCTTAAAAAATTTAAAATTTGAATATTGTGTTTGTTAAACAATGGCTTTTTTAAACAATATTTTGTGTGTTCGGCCTTTGGGAAGGTCGAAAAGATATTTGTGGCTGTGTTTCGCCTTGAAGGCGGCAGTCTTTTGAATGTTTTTGGGCTTGTCCAATGGGGCAAGTCATATAAATATTTGTGGTTTGCGAATTCTGTGTTGCTTGCTTTGTTTTTGGAAAAATGTGTTTGGTTTGGTGTTTTGTTGTGCAGGTTGGGCACATACCTCGAGTTCGACTTCGGTGACGCCTCCAGCCTGTCAAAGGGGAACCTGCAAGAAATGTATGTTGTAGAAAAATGTAGATCTGTATTCCATTATGTATGTAGTGTACATGGTAGTGTACCAGGCGTTTTTGTAATGGCCTAAATTGTGTTTTGTAGTTTGTAAGATTTGTAATATGCAATGTATACAAGCATTTTTGAATAAAAGAACACTGTTTCCTTTCACTTCATTTTTCTAAACATGCGTGCACAATTTCGACTTCTGGTTTCCTGTATGTTGTGTTGTACACTTTGCTTCATCTGTTTTCTCCTTGTCGAATCCATCACCATGTGGGCACCATACTGTCAACACAGCAGAGCGTGAGGATTGGCCGTTGGTGGAGCCAACGGCCCTCCAATGCTTAAGTCAGTATGGAGCAACATAAAAATGAGAGGAAATTACGACAAGCAGAAAAAAGAAAGAAAGAGTTCAAGGAGAAATACGGGACGAAGTCGAGTCGAGTCTTTATGTTCGTTATTCCTCCTAAGTGTATACTTATGATGTCGCCACGGCGTTGTCTGCAAAACAAGACGATGGCGTGAGGGTTGGCCGTTGGTGGAGCCAACGACCCTCCGATGCCTAAGTCAGTAATGGTGATAACATACAAGGAGGAAGGGAAAAAAGACAGAGGAGAGGAACTTAACTTCTTGTTACTTATAAGTGTATATAGTTCGAGATGTTCTCGACTTTGTAATACGTCATGCCCACTCTGTCTCGGGGGTATCGGCATAATGGTGATGAATGCTAGAGTACCTGTTGTGTTAGAAAAACTAGAAAGCAAAAATTATTCGAGTGTTCAGAAATGGTACAGTTTTAGGTGTGTCGCATTCCAACTTCTTGGGATGGGTGTGCCGTCTTTGTCGACCAACTCGTACGCGCCATGTCCTGTTCGTCTCACGATCTGGTAGGGACTTTCCCATGTCGGGGCCAATTTGCCGTGTCGAGGATCCTTTTTGTTTGGGAAGACCTTGCGCAGAACCCAATCTCCCTGCTGAAATATCCGAACCCTCACATTCTTGTTGTAGCTGTTCGCGACGGCTTGCTGGTAGGAGGCCATCCTGACCATTGCTGCTTCCCTAAGTTTGTCAACAGTATCGATGTCGTAAGCCAAGACTGAGTCGTTCATTCCTGGTGCCATGAAACTGCTTCTTGTTGTGGGGAGTTCGACTTCGGGAGGGATGACTGCCTCGCAACCGAAGACCAAGGAGAAAGGAGTGTGGTTGGTCGCCGTCTTTGGCGTCGTCCTGTCGGCCCAAAGGATCATAGGTAACTCCTCTTCCCATCTTCCTTTGGCGTCATCGAGGCGCTTCTTGAGGTTATTGATGATGATTTTGTTACTTGACTCGGCTTGGCCATTTGCTTGAGGATATCTTGGTGTTGACGTGTGCAAGGTGATGTTATACCTACTGCAGAATTCTTTGGTTTTGTTGCTGATGAACTGAGATCCATTGTCGCAGACGATCTCGGAAGGGATACCGAACCGACTAAGGATATTTCGCTTGATGAACGAGATGACTTCAGTATCTCGGACTCGCTTGAAAGCTTCTACTTCTATCCATTTGGAGAAGTAATCGGTCATTGCCATCATGAAGACGCGTTGTCCTGACGCTTGTGGTAAGGGACCTACTATGTCCATCCCCCATTTCGTGAAGGGCCAAGGGGACAAGATAGGATGGAGTACTTCACAAGGTTGATGAGAAATGGATGCGAACCGCTGGCAGGAGTCGCACTTCTCAGCAAAGGTGATTGCGTCTTTCTTCATGGTACGTGGGCTAGAAATATCCCATGGTAAGGCTTTTATGGGCTAAGCTTCTTCCTCCGCCGTGGTTTCCACATTCTCCATCATGTATGTTGCGCAATGTCGACTCAATCTCGTCATGATCGAGGCATCTCATGTATGGTCCTCCAACCGACTTTCTGAACAATACTTCATGGATTAGGATAAATCTGGAGGCTTTCATGCGGAAGGCTTTTTCGTGGGTGACTCCAGGTGGGGTAGTGTTGTGTTTAAGCCAGTGTATGTAAGGGTCGCGCCATGAGGGAATTTGAGTAGGTTGAGACTGTTCGGTGATGGGTAGGTTATCTTTGGTGATGGCTGGATACATTAAGTGGACTACGGGGATGGAGGTGAGTTTAGGTTTGATGTTTGAGCCAAGATTGGCTATGGCGTCAGCCTGGGTGTTTTGGTCTCTTGGTATTTGTTATAGGGTGCATGAGTCTAATTTGTTCACAAGCCTTTTTTCTATTTCCAAGTAGGCATGCATCTTTGAGTCCTTCGCTGCATACGAACCGTTAATCTGGCTGATAATTAATAAAGAATCGCAACGTACCTCAAGTCGGCGGATATTCATGTCGAGTGCTAATGATAACCCCAAGATCAAAGCTTCGTACTCTGCTTCGTTGTTGGTAGCTTTGAACTCGCAACAGACAGATTGTACTATGGTGTCCCGCAGTAGCATCAACCATGGCGTCGATGTCGGGTAAGGGAAAAGAATCTTTAGGGCATGTTTTGTTGATGTCGGTGAAATCAATGCACACTCGCCATTTCCCATTCTTCTTCCTGACTACGACGACATTGGCCAACCAGTATGGATATTTCACCTCCCTGATCTTTCCTGTATCTAGTAGTTGCTGAACTTCATCGTTGATAATTTGGTTGCGTTCTGGAGCGAACTTCCGCCGCTTTTGTTTGACGGGCTTATGTCGGGGGTCGACACTGAGTTTGTGAGTGATGACGTCTGGGCTGATGCCTGGCATATGTTCATGTGACCATGCGAAGCAATCCGCGTTGGCTTTAAGAAATGTAACGAGCTCCGACCTGACCTGATGTCGTCGGGTACATCACATCCAATAAAGACGACCTGTTCTGGTTTCGCAGGATCCAAGATGATCTCGTCGAGTTGTTCAGATTTGGGCTCTTCGTAGCTTGCTGGTTCGGAATTGGACTGTAATTTCTATAATGAGGATTTATTTGTGGCCGATGGCTTTAGGGCCGCCTTATAGCATTCTTTGGACTCTTGCTGGTCTCCTTTGATTTCTTGAACCCCCCATCGAGTCGGGAACTTGATGGTTTGGTGATATGTCGAAGGGATGGCCTTCATGTCGTGGATCCAGGGCCTGCCCAAAATAATGTTGTAAGATGAAGGGCAATCAATAACACAGAACTTTACCTGTTGGTTGATCCCTTGTGCGTTAACGGGTAGGGTAACTTCTCCGTAGGTGGTTTTTGCTTCGCCACTGAACCCTATTAGCACGGTGGATTTTTTGACGACGTCTGTGTCTGGGTTGAGCCCCATCTCCTTGAGGGCGTCGAGCATCATCACGTTAGTTGAGCTTCCATTGTCGACAAGGACTCGTTTGATCATGCAGTTTCCAACAGGAATATATATCACCAAGCCGTCATGATGTTTGTCCGAGATGTCCCCTGCATCAGATTCATCAAAAGATATAGGGGTTAGGTATTTGGCAGCTACAGCTCGGACTGGTCTGTCTATCTCGTTTTCTCGGGCGTGTCTCTTCGCTGCAGAATTAGTTAAACCACAAATGTCAGAACCTCCAGCAATGAAATTCACAGTTTTAGTATGAGGGGGAGGTGGAGGAGGTCGAGATGGAGAGTTAGAGTTGTCTTTGTTGACAACGCCACAAGCTTTATCTGACATGACGTCCTTGAGTTAACCATTTTTCAGCAGGTAGGCTACTTCTCTCCTCAACGCGACGCAGTCGTTGGTTGTGTGACCGATGTCGGCATGGAAATCACACCATTTAGAGGGATCCTTCTTCGACTCGGGTTTGCTGGACTTCGGCGGCCATTGCACTGCTTTCCCCATCTTCGAGAGGTGGTTCATTAGACCTACAGTGTCAACACAGAAAGAATATTCGTTAATTTTTGGAGGCAGATCCGGGCTGTTCTTCCAGTCGGAGTCGTCGTCTTCCTCCACCACTGCTACATGTTGAGGTCGGGAATAAGGAGCAGGGCGGTCGTTGCTCCTCTTGGGGTAGGGCAACCGTCTTTCCGTCTTCGAGTAGTCATTGCCCCCTTTCCGAGAATGGAGAGTTTCTTCCAACCTAACTTGGGCCATTGCTTTCGCTTGAGCATCTTCGAACGTCTTGCAGGGGTATTTGATTAAATCCCTCAAGAGGTCGGTTTCGCCGTATAATCCCTGTCTGAACGCTTTGATGGCTGTCGGGACATCACATTCAGGAACAATCACCTTCTCCCAGATGAACCGGGCTATATAATCCTTCAGGGGTTCGTCAGGACGTTGGATTACTCGGTATAAGTCGCTTGTCTGCTTTTCTAGACATCTGCTGCTAGCGAACTGTTGGTTGAACATGTTGTCGAGGTGAGCAAAAGAGGTAATGCATCCATTTGGCAGGCTAGTCAACCACTTCAAGGCGGGCCCAACCAATGTCGAACCGAACCCTTTGCAAAGGCTGGCTTCTCTCATGTGTTTGGGGACTGGAATGGTCATCATCCGCTGTTTGTAGGTCAAGATATGTTCTCTTGGGTCGGTCGTCCCGTCGTACATGGGCATGTTGGGTGGGCTAAATCGTTTCGGGATGTCTATTGCATCAATGGGATCAACATATGGGGAGTCGGCATAACTGTCTTGGCTAGCTTCTTTGATTGGTGTTGGTACACCAGGAATTTTGTTTATCATGGTCATGATTTGTTGGAGTTGGTGATTGGTGTTCTCACAGATGCTGTTGAGCACCGGGACGAGGGGGCTAAATGTTTCGGGAAGGCTGGCTTGGAGATGTTGATAATAGGTACGATGCGGGTATACGCCATGAGGTTGGTGAGGAGTGAACTGCGGTACCACTTGTTGCATGTAAGGGGGCGTTCCTTGAGTAGCGTGGGTACCTGCAACATAAGGGAAGGGAGTTACGAAACCATGACTAATTGGAGCGACTGACCTGTTAAGAGGAGTGTATGGAGAATAGTTTCGAGAAGAGTCAGGTCGCATTAGGGCATTGGGAAATGCTGCTTGCGGCGCCTGGCTCGCCAAAGGAATCGTCATCAACTGGGGAGGTGCCCCTAGCGCCGAAGTGACCAGGTTGACAACAGGTTGGACGACTTGCTGAGAGAAGAGTTGATCCCATGGCATTTAAATTGCTGGCGTTGATCCTTGCGCTGGTAGCGTAACAGGCAGGGGCATTGACATGGTCACCGTTGAGGGAGGCAGCGGACGAGACACCGGAGCGGAGGTGGGAGCCGTCACCATGGTGGATGTCGTCATGCCGACCTGAGGTGGGGTTACCCGGGCAGCCGTCGCGGTGACAACTATCGCCGATGTACCTGCAGAAAATGGTTGAGTTGGAGGCGGGGGAAGCCAACTCGGGTTAGAACGGGGTTGATTCGGTAATGGATCGAATTCGCGGATCTGCTGGAGAACGGGACCCCCAGGTTCGCCAAAAGGTACATGGAGGGGGTGATCTGGAGCGGCGTCAAGATCCAAGCGGCGGTTTAACCCGGAGGTGTCTCGTCGGTATTGGAACCTGGATCCGGTGGCGATGGAGGCGGTGGACCTCACTTTAGAGTGCAATGCTTCGTTCTCCTTTTGGAGGATGTTGATGCGCTGCTCCATGGCTTCAAAGCGACGAGTGATATCATCGGATGAGCTAGCATTTCCAGCCATGGTGATTGGAATGGTATTATCGAGCTGCTTTTGATTGTCAGCCCCACGGTAGGCGCCAAATTGTTTTGGGGAAATTCGACTTAGAGACGAACTTGCCTTGATGAAGGTGCTAACAATCGATCGAGCTAGAGAATTGAAAATGGTGAGAGCAAGTTGTAATAGCATAAGATAATCGTAGGTTTATTGCTTGGAAATCATGTGTGTAGAATAGACAAGACTAAGCCATTTTATAGGCATTTACAACAAGAATGTAACGTTTATGGAATAATTGCTCATAATTAGATCATAAATACGTAATGAAGGTCGGCTTCTTCAAGGGTTTGTAACGTCCGTTTTGAGCCCAGCAGTTGGGAATACCGTTCGAATAAATGCCACCTTGCGCCTTGTTGGCAGCCACGTAAGCAATGCTTGCCACGTATTTCCATGTCACCAAGAGGGTATTTTTCCCCCTAACAGCAGTCTCCTACACGAAATTAACGGCCAAGCATGTAGCCCGCTTTCTCGAAAAGAACATAAGCGACCAAAGTTCCCACTTTATGGACGAAGTGCAAGACCTACTCCAAAAATATCATGTCAAACATCATAAATCCTCTCCCTACAGGCCGCAAATGAACGGCGCGGTAGAGGCGGCCAACAAAAACATTAAAGTCATAATTGAAAAAATGGCTGAAAACTATAGAGACTGGCCCAACAAATTACACTTTGCATTATGGGGTTATCGAACCTCAATCCGCACCTCCATTGGGGTAACACCTTACTCCTTGGTATACCGAATGGAAGCAGTCCAACCAATCGAGTTGGAAATTCCCTCCCTCCGGATCGTCCTAGAAAGCAAGCTACCCGAGGCCGATTGGGTCCAAGCTAGGTACGACGAGCTCGTCCTTTTAGACGAACGGAGATTGAGAGCTTTACATCACGTGCAAGTGTATCAAAAGCGTATCGCAAGGCAATTCAATAAAAGAGTCAAACCTCGAAATATCAAAGAAGGTGATTTCGTGTTAAAAGAGGTCCGTGCACCTACCACGGACCCCCGAGGAAAATTCCGGCCTAATTGGACCGGACCATACTTTGTAAAAACCATCCTACCAGGCGGTGCAGTCCAATTGGCTGACATAGATGGAGCGGAATTCGCTAACCTCACGAATTTAGACCAATTGAAAAAATATTATATTTAATAAAGTTCAGTCCGGAGTTAAGGCATTTTAATAATACACGTTAAACTCATAAGCAAGCATTCTGCACACTACTCTAACAAAACGGAATAAGACTCACTAAAATTAAAAAAAAAACGAAAAAGCTCGCAAGAACTTAGTTTCAACGCCCAGGGCTGGGCGCCATAAGTTTTCACGCCCAGACCTGGGCGCCGATCTTTTCCAACGCTCATACCTGGGCGTCATTCTCTTCTGCCACCAGTCCTCCCGCTTCTGCAAGTTTTCGTACTTTTTTCTTGAATTATCAAAAGAATCACGAACACTTAGGGGGGTAGCAGACGTGTAATAAACACCCTTTTCAAAAAATATATATAATTATAACTACGCACGACCTGATTCTGACAAAGATACGTAGGCAATCCTTATCAAGGATTCGGTCCGATCAAAAAAGGGAATAATAAAGTCATGGAACACATCAAGAAGGAAAGATACTACGAGAGCACTATACCCCGACCCATGCACGAGTAAGGCTAAAAGTCCAAATAAAACAAAAAGGGGTAGCCACAGGAGTCTATGAAGGTACAAGCCCAACAAAGGAGTATGGCACGAGTTGACAAGGACGAAAATCCCAAATGAAGACATGAGAAAATATACATATGTAATACCCCCCAAGTAGTCGGCTAGTCTAGTACATGTGCACTCTTGTAAGAACTTACCCTTTTTTTTGGTACAATATATGGAATCCTTTCTTTTTTTCAAAAATTGTCGTTGGTTTGAAAGTTTTGTACCGTCATAATGCTACGTGTTGAGACCTCATGTGATAAAGGCAACCTAGCAAGCCCAATGAAGGCTCAAAAATTCTTGCACCAAAGATTCGCAAAAAAATATAAATATAATAAATCATATGTACATGCGAAATACAAGAATGAATAAAATACAAAAGTGGAAGTAAGCTTAAGGCTCGTCCTCGGCTTCACCCCTCCAAGCCTCACCGGTCCATCCCGTCCACCCCCCATGGTGCGAGGACCCCCAGGCTGAACCTCCCCAACGCTGAGGCTTCGGCTGCAACTCGGGGCTAGACTCACGAGCCACTGACATGGAACGCCGCCCACGCTCCCGCTCCGGTCGTTCCCCAGAAGTACTCGTCCCCACGTCAGAACGGCGATGCCGTAAAGGCGAGTGTCGTTCCCGTTCTCTCTCCTCGGGGCCGCGTCCCCCGAACCCTGACGGCCCCGTGTCATCGGCCCCGGCTCGCCCTGTCTCCGTCTGTAGAAACAATAAGAAAAAATAAGTGACAAGAATGAGACAACCAAAGAAAATGTACAAAAAGCAGGCACATCACCTGAGTAGAGCGGGGGCTCCTGCAAGAAAGTGCGGATCAGGCCCGAACCAACGCGGACTTCAACTGGTTGATCACCCCCACCATCGCATTCGCCGTACGGGCCGGGACCTGAAATGGGAATGTCAGTAACAAAAGAAAACAAAAAATAAGAAAGATGCATAAACCAAAGGTGCATACCGCCTGTACTCCCTCAAGGAGCGGAGCATGGAAAACCCGGCCCTCCGGGATAATCTCCACGAGCTCGGATCCACCCTCACCAATATATGAGATCCGAGCATCGGGAGGCACCCATCCCCCTAACACAGGATCAGGACGCTCCTGCACGAAATACGATAACATGAATATATGGGTACGAGCATGGGAATGCAGTAAGAAATAAAAAATAAAAATAAAGAGCGACTTATAACGCCAGGCTCCGGGAGACGAAGAGAATCCAGGAGGAACTGATGATAGCTAGCTCCCGCTATCACCAACTCCGTCGCCGGAACGCCCGCCCTCGAATGAACCCTCCAAGCCTCGCCTATCGAACGGGTGGCCAACATGGTCGCAGGTGGAGGATGAGGCACCGAGAAGACTCCAATGGTCTGTATACATACCCGCTCCCCCAGATACCAGACGGGGTCACGGCGACCAATGAATAAAACCCGCATCTGGCTCAAGGCATAACTATCCCTAACCGAAGCGTAGGCACCCCTAAAAGAGATCCATGGGGTCCAGACCACCTATTTGTGAATAACAAACACAATCAGATCTCGCACACAAAAAATATATAATAAGAAACGAGATAAGGAAAAGGTTCTTTACATGCTCGGGGTTCCCGTCCCGAATGAGGTCCCACACGGTATCAGGAGGCGGACGCGCCGTCAACTTCTTCTTCTAGCCCCAACGACGACCAGCAGGGTACTCCAAAGGCCTTTGCCCCTTTCGGGGAGCCAGCCAAGGTAAATGCTCAAAGGCCCAAAGCTATAAAAGAAATAAAATGGGCAGTAAAACAAAATGTATATCAAAGAGCCCAATAAGGCATGAAAGCAAAAAAGAGCGAGACACATACCTCAATCAAGCGCGGCACCCCCGCCAATGCGATGACGAAATGACGTCTACGGGGGTCCGATTCTCGCACCGCCAGACTCATCTGGCCCACGAGCGTCGCATAGCCCAAATCGCCCCAGCAGTAGGTGCCTAGCGAAGACAAGACCTCCACCAAGTTTATCCACCTCGGGTCAAAGGTGTCAGTAGGACCCGACAGAAAAGTAGAAGTAATGAAGTGGAGGTAAAACAGCCGGGCCTGTCTCAAAGGCGACTCCACCACTCCATGCTCCAGGCCCCACATCAAATCAGCATAGGGTATCCCACAGGCCTGGTACAAGGGCAATCTCCGACCCAGCCACGAGCCCATGAGCCTAGTGCCCTCGACAACAGTCGGCAGCGGGCCATCAGACCTCAGAAGAAACGGGAACCCCCGTAAAGGTCAAGCCCGTCAAAGTAGTGTAGTCCTCGGGAGTAATCGTCATCTCGCCCCAAGGAAAATGGAAGGTGTTGGTAGTGTCCCACCACCACCTCATAAACGACCGTAAGAAAGATAGGGAGATGTTGAGTCGCAATATCTCCCAGAAAGTCTCAACTACCGGGAACAGCGAGCTCGCCCTCACCAAAGCCTGGGCGTCCGAAGTCAGGTAGCCAAAGACGGTCTCGCTCGTCGCCGCACCATAACCACGGACTGTAGTATCCCTCCTCGTGTGAAGACGGGTAGTCACGTGGTGCTCCAGGTCGTAGTGTAAGTCCCGACCGTCGTAATACACAAGACCCACCCATAGAGGTCCTGCACCGGTACACTGACGTGTCATGCCGCGCTCCGCGTGGTCGCCAGAAGACGGTGATGACTCGCAAGACATGCTGGTCAAATGACACAACAATTAGGCATTATACCTTTAACAAGATGGCACTTACCATCTCTAAAAAAGTGCATTCCGCTCATAAAATGGAGTCATACAATTTTGTTCCCTAAAAAACATGGGACTAAGTTCAAATTGAGCAAATACCTCCCTAAACAAAATTAACTCCAACAAAATCAAAATTCTTTCATAATTTGCCACTCATGATTTGTGAAGAACGCAAGCAGTATACCAAGAACACCTACATTGCAAGAAAATACTAGAATCGTAGGTACACTTGGGGGCTAGTATAAATATGTCCAAATTCAACAAAAACCAACATACTTGCGAAAAATGACATGCACAAACTAATTAACATGTCATATAGAACATTTTCAACTATCTAATTGAAAGAAAGGGGCACGAAATAAAAAACCCCCAAATCAATTTCAAAAACACTCAACAAAAATACTAAAATTTGACAAAAAGCTTAAAAGAAAATTAGGAAGTGACTTGGAGTAGAATTCGTGAAGAAAATTAAAAGAAACGAGTGAAAAATGAGTAAGTTAAGGAGGAAGTTTGAACGAAAATGGCGAAAGAATGGGGAGGAAGGAGACGGATCGCGTCCTTTTAAAGACCAGTCTCCCCTTGCATTTTCAACGCCCCACTCTGGGCGTTAAAAATTCTGGCGCCCAGAGCTGGGCGCTGAAAATGCTTCCCCAGACAGCGAATATTCGCTGTCGGGGCATGTGCGAGTTTCCTTTTGTAAGAATTATCTGTTGTCTTAATATTCCTTTCCCGCGGAAAAACAACGGTATTCCAAAAATCTCGTTATTTATTAATGAGAGACATACACGGTGTGGACCCACTTATAGGACACGACCAATTGGAAAATAATGCGACCCACAAACAGGTTGTAATCATAAAAGCCTTTTATAAAAAATATATATGGGCAAAACGAAAAAGAAAATGAATTCTCCAAAAAAAAACAAAAAAACAGGCTCGCCATCTTCAGCCGGCGGGGTCTGCGTCACTAACCGCGCAGGTCCTCAGTTTTCGAAAACAAAAAACAATAATAAAATAAAATCTTCAAAAAACAGGCTCGCCATCTTCAGCCGGCGGGGTCTACGTCACAAACCGCGTAGGTCCTTATTTTCAAAACATCAAAACAGATTTGTCCACTTCTATCGGACGGGGCGTCCACCCTCAGCAGGACAGGCTCGCCCACCTTCAGCAGGCGGGGTCTGCGTCACTAACCGCGCAGGTCCTTAGTCGCTGCAGCGATAACATTTCCTGGTTTCCCTTTTCCAAAAATCAAAGGATGGTTTCCCTTTTCCAAAAATCAAAGGACCGTTTCTCTTTTCAAAGATCAAAAAATTGGTTTTCCGCTTTTCCAAAAAAGAGTGATGTGCTGGATTTTCCTTCGTTTTACGTCCTATAAAAATAAGGGGGTTTTCTCGTTTAGCTAACCCTGAAAATGAGAATCTTTAAAAACATTTTTACCTCGTGATTGGGCTTGGCCAGGCCTGGTTACATTTTATAACTTTAATTTCGAAAACATTTGTAGATACTTCCAATGACAAAGTGAGGGAGTTTCTATACATCTGTAGGTACTTCCAATGACAAAGTGAGGGAGTTTCTATACTTAACAAATTCCAATGACACGTGAGGAATGTGTTAACACTTCAAGTAATGACCCTTAAGTCAAATGTTATCACTCAGGGGCTCGTGAGACCCTCGCAAAACAGTTCACATACACCATGGCTTGTATGACACACTCTGTCTAATACTTTGACCATCGTCTTACTCCAAGACTCAGTCAAAGTTTGGGCTAAATGTAGACACCTACTTTTGTCCCCATTCCCTAAAGGGAAGGTTTGATGATGAGAACGTAAATCTCCACTTGGCAACGCATCTCTATTATATAAAGGAACAGCTGAGGGCTTAATGGTAATTTAACTTTTCGTGTCCCCTTAGTAATAGTCTAATATACCCCCAACAACTTCACATTTGGCGTCCACCCATCGAAAACCCTAAATAAAAAAAACGTACAGAGGAGAGAGAAAGGAAAGTCATCGTCCTTTTCTCTACGCAAACCCTTTTCCGCCATTTTTGTTGTACTTCATCTCTTCTTCGAGATCTACTATCTCTCTCCTTTTCAGGTATCCGCTCATTAATTTTAATATTCAGATTTTCAATAATTGTAATCGATTATTGATAATATTCAGAAGTATTGATTCTGGTGCTTACAAAATTCAATATCCTAAAAAAATTGATTATTTTTTCATAGGATTTGAAGGTTATAAGGCGGAAATTGCAAGGTATGCTTATATTTTATTTTTCTTATCATTCAAATTAGCCTTTGTGGAGACAATAACTTCCGATCTGAATTTCTTTAGGATTTCTTCCAATCTGAAGAAATTGCATTTCGCATTCAGTACGCCGGCAAAGATGAAAGCATTCAAAAATACAATTGATATGTTGATGATACTCTCCGATCAATTCAGGTTTTCATAATTTCTGCAATTTTGACAAGTTTTGGGGGTTTTTGTTTTCTTCGTGTTTTTTGATATTTTCTGTTTTTAATCAGAAAAAATGGTTACTCTGTTGAAGAGTGAAGGTGGGACTCAAGTTTATGTTTCAACTAATGTGGAAAAAACCATTCAATTGATCAAAGAAATTGTGCGTAATCACTCTGATTCTGAAACTTACAACACTCTCAAAGAAACTAAAATGGACCCTAATGAAACCGCCCAGAAATTATTGAACCAAGGTAAATTTTGGGTTTTGTTAATTTTGGGGTTATTTCTGGGTTTTGTTTTGTTGATTTTTTTATTTATTTTAGGAAATGGGTTTATTGTATCAAGTAGCTAATTCGAAGTGTATGCGAAAAAGGTATTACATTAGTGGGTGCAATGATGAAGTTTTTGTAGTTTAAAACTTATATTATATGACGTTCTTATGTTTCACCTTCTACTTTTATGTGGATCTATTAACCAGTTATAATTGGATTTGTCACCTTTCACGTTTTTATTGATTCAGAGAGTTAGCCGAATAACCGTTTAAAACAAATGACTTCCCTGTTCCTTCAAATTTTGTAAACATGTACTATCCTTCTTGATTTCTCTCTGTTCACTTAAGGATTGACTTCACGTATCAAAAGGGTCCATATGGACACTCATATTTCTGAACGCAATGAAGTCTTTGGGGGAGTATGCTTGCAAACTACTCCGTAAAATGTTTAACCAATCAGCCTTAACATAAATATCTTGCATTTGAAGCTTAAAGATACACCATAAATAACACAAAAACATAACTAAGCAAGCAAAACATAGCAGTCTTTAAAATGATCGTAAAGCAAAGAAGAAAATGACAATATGTAAAACCTATTTTTACATCTAGCTTTGATCGTATCAAGCCGCATATCTTCATCATGAATAAAATTCTGCAACAAATTATCAAATATATTGTAATCAATACAATTGAATAAAGCAAGAAAAACAAGATTGTTCTTCAATTCATAAACTAAATGCACCAAAAGTAATTGAACGAATGGGGGAAGTGAGTTAAGCATGAGTTAATTAAGACTAAATTATCAGTTAATTGAACGGAATTCAGAAAAAAAAACCAATTAGCCTTGACATGAATTAAGGCTGATAGGATCAATTAATTTTTATATGGGCGTTCTATGATAACTACAATACGCCGTTTCTCTGCTTTCATGTGTACAATACTATTCAATTAATTTTACTCACTGTTTGTTTCCCTTCTTTTATGCACATGTATGGTAAAAGATTTTCGATGTAAAATGATTCATTAATTGGGTGAGAATTGAGGGAATGTTTCTGGTGCCTTTTTCTTATTCATTGAATCATTTTTATACGGAGCACAACTTTACAACTTGATTGTTGTTTTTTATACATCATAGGCTAAGATCAGGAAGCTATTAGAAACGACTACTTCCTAAGACTATGCATATCAAATTATCAATCTTTTTTTTATCAAAGATATAAGTTGTACTATTCAATTAATTTTACACACTGTTTGTTTCCCTTCTTTCATGTGTACAATAATCTATTTAAGCTTTATTTTTGTTAATATCAAGTAAATTGATGACTTTTTATTTTATTTTATTGACATCTCGCAAACCATTTTCTCTAACATTGTTCGTAGTTTTAAAAATTTCAGTGTGCTTCTTCTTAAAATCTATACTGAAAATTTCAATGTTTTGATTTGTTTTTTCCGATTTTTCTTTGAATTTCTTAATAGGCTCCAATTTTGAAAGCAACAACATCAAATCTGAATTTTTAGGTTTTTTCTTCTTTAATTATCTTCCTTCAATTTCTGAATTTTTAGAACTTTCTAGGTGTATGTATTTAAATTTCCGTTTTTTTGGGATTTTTGGTGTTTCAGATTAGGGTTTGTCTCCTTCTCATCTCACCTCACAGATGGGAGCTCCATAGATTCACACAGTAAGGTGATTTATTAACTTCAGAATGCCAAGTCTAACTGACATATTTAGTGCAGGGGAATATTCAAAGGTGCTAATGTTTATTTTATTATTTATACAATGAAAAGGGGAATATAAACTCTACTGATGCTTATTTTCTAATGTTTTATTTTATTGTTTATTTTATTGTTTATACAATGAAAAGGGAATATAAACTCTACTAATGAAATGGGGAATATAAACTCTACCAATGTAGTAATGTTCATCTGGTACAAATGAAAAGGGCGAAACCGATGATGTTTTCGAAATGTGTGGTCCCTATGTTTCATATGTTTGGACTGGTTGTGATTTTGTATGCTCAGTTGCAGAATGGATTACTAGATTATGGGTTGTTCCTCCAATTATGCTTGCATTGGCTAGCATGATGCTGTCAAGAAATATGATATTTCATCTTTGAAGCAGATTGGTTCTGGGCAGCACCTTTGGGGAAGGAGATGATGCAGAATTGTTCTAAAACTGTGCCTCAGGCTATAATAGTTCAGGTATATTGAACTACATTTCTTTCTTTGATCATGTTTGAAGAATTATTTGTGATGTTTTCTGTCACATGCTTAATGATTATGATATGGTTTCTAACAATACTAAATTGCCTTAACATATCTTTTAATGGCCTGAAAAAGAGGTGCTAATGGGGGAGTCAATTTCCTTTGAATATTCTTCTAATACATTTTTTATTGTTTATTTTAGTAGAACTTATATTCCTCTTTGAATATTTATTTTATTTAAGAGGTGCTAATGTTTATTTTATTGTTTATACAATGAAAATTAACTTCAGAATGCCAAGTCTAACTGGCATATTTTGTGCAGTCGTACATTTTCTGTCTTAATGTCCATTTTTGGTTGCGGAACTGTGAACTGGGATTTTGCCTGACCTATTATCTGATTTATAGCATGGCATTGACAATTCCTCTGTATCAATTTATGGATAATGCAACCCAGGAGTAATAGCAATGTAAAGAGAGGTGACCACCTCCTTGACTTTTTGTGGAGGTTGCTTAATGTTGGCATAAGTAGGAGGTTCTGCCCTTTTTATATTTTGGAAAATTTAGTTCGTTTGGGAGTTAGTTCTATAAGAAATTTTGATGGTCTTTGGTAAAGTTTATTTCACATGTTGTGTGTTTCAGATTAGGATTTTTGGATGATAATTCTCGGATTTGAGAGTATGGTTTTTGATGTTGATCTTATCCTAATACACAGTTTTGGAGCTAGCTGTTTTTTAGCTTGATTATGTGTGCGCTTGGTTGTACTCGATCTAGGATGATCAACCATTTCACCTGTTGCATTTTTAATCATTCAACATAATACTAGATATTAATATATTCAGTTTTTCATAAATTTCCTACATATTATCAGAAATAGAACTGAATTTGGAAGTTGATTTTTTTTCCTGTGTTTGTATTTTGCAGATTTATACGGAACAGAGTATTTTGCAGTATCTTTTTTTTAAAGTTATACGGAGTAGTTTTTCATCCTTACTGCTACAGAAAACAAATTGTTTATTTTTCAATATTTGTATTTAACGTTTAAACAATACAGAGTGATTATATTCTGGCTGAAATTTCATACAATTAGTTTATTTTGATTTGGCATGTTGGGCTAATTCCTAGAATTGTGGGATGTCAATTACAATGGGAATGTTCTTTTCATATTTCGTGTTGTAGATAAAATAAAGAAGGAATATATAACGGTTGTCTAAGGAAATTATTCTCTATATTAAAGGAATATATAACGGTTATGTAACACAATTTTAGTTTTTTTTACTCACGCACGCATCGCGTGCATATAAGACTAGTCTCCTATAAAATAACGAATCTCGATCACCTTTTCATTTCAGCCAAAATTAGGTGTTGCACTCCAACATAAGTCCTAAAAGAGATAGAATTGGCAAAAGGAATTCTATTCCTGCTATAATTCGAAAATAAGAGTTACGTATTAATTAAATTCCTAACGAACCTAGAGTTCGTAACGGGCCCAGACGCATTCCGTCATAAGTTAATACTCACTAAGAAACTCGGATAAGTCTCAAAAGCTCCGTGTTTAAAAGTCCAGATCTGACAAAAGGCTCGGCCCAGATCCTATTTTCAACGCCTGTGTCTGGCACCGAAATCTTCGGAGCCCATCCCTGGGCGCTGAAAATACCTGGGTTCGTGTCGTCTCCGAATTCTTTTTGGAATCGTATTCTAAAAATCTATCTTTCCACAAACTCTTTCCCTATAAATACGTACAGCCTCAAAACCGACGTGAACACAACACAATTCCATAACCTGAGTATTGACTCTAGCCTTAAGCCTAGCCTCACGCTGCGAAATTGATCCGACGTTCTGTCGCAATCGACCCAAAAGTCGAACAGAACGCGTCCTGCCCCTTGTAGCTGATGATTTAAGCCTAAATACTAGAACACAGCTTAGAAACCTGAGATTCGTTAAATAAAAGGAGAAATAGCAAAGCCAAGTGGTTAGTTTTCTGAGAACCGTGACACACCTATCAAGGGTGCGTTGTAATGTGTCCCTCATATTATTTAATCGCTTTCATCACCCTTTTATAAAAATGTCAAACTATTAACTTGATTGATCTATCACGCCTAATAAGATAATACCTTGGACAATTGAATTATCATTATAGGTAACCTAAATCAATCTAAATAAGATAATCACGATCGATTTAGTATTATGTGTTGCATATTGCTAAAATTAATTCAGAATAGTTTAATACTTTAAACGCATGTCCCTTCAATTATTTATGCTGAGCTAGTAAGGATAACCTGCCTCTGGAGTTGTCGATGAGCACTCCTCTCGGTAGTTACAGTCCCCCGAACTCTCAATCTCTGCCCTGCTGATGTACGTTGAGCGATCCCCACACCAGGGATCACAAGGGAACCTATGGCCGTCGTGGTCGAACATAATTGCACTCCCTTTATGTCACGATAACCGAGTTCTGTCAGTTTTTCTCATTGTCGTTAAAAACTGAATGGCGACTCCCATATTGCTAGTCGATTGGGCGTAAACTCACAGGAAATCTAACTACACTTGATCTGACAACGTCACACCCACGAGGGACGAGGTCATGCATCAGCCTCGTGCTTTTTCGACCCCCTCACAGTTTCCTTTGGGTAGCCCACAAGGATACATTTGTCAGATTTTGGATGATGTTTGTCTGAAATTAATCGTTTGACGTATACTTCACATCCCCAAATCTTAAGAAAACACACTTTTGGAGGCTTTCCAAACCATAACTCATATGGAGTCTTTTCAACAGCTTTAGACGAAGCTCTGTTTATAGTGAGTGCTGCTGTATTTAGTGCATGTCCCCAAAATTCTATTGGAAGTTCGGCCTGCCCCATCATTGATCTAACCATGTATAGCAAGGTTCTGTTCCTCCGTTCCGACACACCGTTCCATTGTGGTGTTCCAGGAGGAGTCAATTCTGATAGAATTCCACATTCTTTCAGATGGTCATCAAATTCATAGCTCAGATATTCACCGCCTCTGTCAGACCGCAGTGCCTTAATCTTCTTGCCTAATTGATTCTCTACTTCACTATGAAATTCCTTGAATTTGTCAAAGGATTCAGACTTATGCTTCATTAGTAGACATAACCATATCTACTGAAGTCATCAGTGAAAGTGATAAAGTAGCTGAAACCCCTCTAGCATTTGTACTCATTGGTCCATATGTATCTTTATGGATTAAACCCAATTGTTTAGTTGCTCTTTCTCTAACTTTAGAGAAAGGTTGCTTTGTCATTTCCAAGTAAACATGATTCGCACTTACCATAATCCTCTAAGTCAAATGGTTCTAGAATTCCTTCCTTTTGAAGTCTTTCTATGCGTTTCAAGTTAATATGGCCTAATCGACAATGCCACAGATAAGTGAGATCTGAATCATCCTTTTTGGCCTTTTTGGTATTTATGTTATAAACTTTTTTGTCGTGATCTAATAAATAAAGTCCATTGACTAATCTAGCAGATCCATAAAACATCTCTTTAAAATAAAACGAACAACTATTGTCTTTTATTAAAAAGGAAAATCCCTTAGCATCTAAGCAAGAAACAGAAATGATGTTTTTAGTAAGACTTGGAACATGGAAACAGTCTTCCAGTTCCAAAACTAGCCAAGAGGGCAACGACAAATAATAAGTTGCTACAGCTAATGCAGCAATCCTTGCTCCATTTCCCACTCGTAGGTCGACTTCACCCTTGCTTAACCTTCTACTTCTTCTTAGTCCCTATGAATTGGAACATAAGTGTGAGCCACAACCTGTATCTAATACCCAAGAAGTTGAATTAGCAAGTATACAGTCTATAACGAAAATACCTGAAGATGAAACGACCGTTCCGTTCTTCTGATCTTCCTTAAGCTTTGGACATTCTCTTTTGTAATGGCCTATTCCATCACAATAAAGACAGCTTGATGTGGACTTGTCCTGCTTTGTTTTAGCATTGCTCTTGGACTTTCCACCTTTCTTGAAGGGTCTCCCTTTAGCCTTGAGTAAATCTTTGGCTTCACAGTCGAGTATTATCTCATCCTTTCTGACAAGGTGAACAAATTCTGCAACTGTTTCTTCTCTTGGTTCACATAGGTATAGTTGCTTGAAGCGACCAAACCCACTGTGGAGTGAATTGAGCAAGACAGAGACTGCCATCCTTTCGCTTATTGGTGTTCCTAGTAGACTCAGGCGATCAAATTATGAAAGCATAAGCTCCACATGGAACCTCAGTGGGACGCCTACCCTTTCTTTAGTGCGAAGGAGCTGAACATGTGTTTCTTGGACCTCCATTCTATAACACCTGTTAGGAGAACTAACCTTTAGACAAGAAATTGATTCAATCAACTCATGGGCGTCTAGGTCCCTGTCCTCCGTGCTTCCACGACAGATATCCCTCAGATTCTTGATGAGCGTAAAAGATTCGTAAGCTATAAACCTTCTAGCCCATTCATCAGGGATATTGTTCAGCATGAGACTCATGACCTTTTTGAGATCCGCATCCCAGGCGGCAAATCTTTCAGGGGTCATGTCTCTGGCATAGTAGCTTGGCATGGGATGCAACAGTACATACTCAAGTCCATTGAGTCTGACTATTTCAACAAGCTTAGCTTCCCATTCAAGAAAATTTGTTAGGTTCAGCTTGACCATAAGCTCAGAACTCGTGATAATGTTTTGATTGTTGTTTGCCATAGTAAAACTACAATAGAAAAAGAATAAACAAATAAATAATCATTCACAGTTTCTCTTAATAAACTCAATTATAGCATACATGCATAATTTAATGTTCATTAAGCATTTTATTCAAGTTATGTGTTCCGGCAGGTGTGAATAAAATGATTCCAAGATCCTAAAACCCATTGAAGAATTAAGCACATTATGTATTTTGACTCAATTCTGAAATCTTTTAGGTAAGCAAAAGCCTTTGGCTAATAGTCTAAAAACTACTCTTGGTTGATAGGTACGTCTAAGAACTTATTAGGTAAACTTATCGAATTTGCCGCGACATAAAAGGACTCCTTACTTATATCGTTGAGTTTCACCAAAACTAACATGTACTCACAATTATTTGTGTACCTTACTCCTTTAGAATCAATAAGTAACACCTCGCTATGGCGGAAAACTATTACTAAGATTGATGTAAAGGTTATCCAAGTAAGTGTTATTTTGGCATGGCACCTTTTAACTCAATTTTTAAGTTTGGAACTTAAGGCTCTTACTATGTTGGTTACATTTTAAGTGAACTAAAATCCTTAATCATGCAACATAATCAAGCCACAATCTCATGCATAATTAAGACATATTTAAGAGCAATAAATAACTTAAAACATGCATAAGATAAGTGTGATCTAGTATGGCCCAACTTCATCTTGAAGCTTCAACTTCAAAATCGTCTTGAAAATGGATTGGAAACTCCGTCTTGAATTTCACCATGGGAGGCGCCATTTTCTTCAAATAGGATCAGCTATAATTAAACTAATTACAACTATTTGATGGTACGCAGACCATATTTAAAACCAATAAAATTTGGTACTTTAGACCAATATATATTACATTCAAATTGATGGTACACAGACCATATTTTCTATCCTATTTGGGCCATACTAGTCACTTTCATTAACCTGCAAAACAGTACATATACAATATATACCATTCACCCATTCATTATCATGAATGGCCCACATAGCTGGTTTGTAAAAAACATTGTAATGCATCACATAAATATTTGCAGCAATTGATCAAGGGCACCAATAATCTACCAATTATTCAGTCCTTATTAATTCTAATGAAGTTGTTTTAACCTTAAAGGATTGTAGACCTAATCAAGAGTTTATGACTAAAAATGCTCCCACTTAAACCAATAACTTTATATGCTTTACTAATTTTAAACATAAAAATGTATTTCTAGTCTAACCGGAAACATACAAGTTTAATTAAAATTTAAAGCTCATATAAAATTATAATCGAATCCATATTTAATTTATTTTTCAGTTGAATTAAATGAATTTAAATTAATTCAAGGTTTTAATTTTACTAAAATAATTAGTATAAATTAAAATTTATAATAATTATAATATTCAAAATAAAAATCCGACAAAACAATTTAAATTATTAATTTTAAAGTTAATAAATGTTTTTTTTTTCGAACTGAAAATTTCAAATTAAAATCCAAACGCGTCAATCGTAACAAGACGAGGCACTTGGGCTTGCGCCCAAGCCCCATCGAGTGTACGAGGCAGCATCGCCCCTCGATTGACCGCTCGGCATGCACGAGTGGCAGCAGCCACGCGCAAACGCAACAAGCCAAGCCACGCTTGCGCGCAGCCTGCTCGCCCGCATCGCATCGCAGCAGCCCCTGGCGAGGCATCACTCAAGGCGCGACCCATTGCTCACTCGCACGAGGTAGTGCGCGCTGTGGCGCAGCACGCTCGCTGCCCACACGCGACTGCTCGCCCATGCTTTGCCCTTTGCCCACCGCCCATCGCACAGCACACACGGCCAGCACCAATGCCTCGCGCGCGCCATGCTATGTTGCTCGCTGCATTCGTACCGCACGGGCGACGAGCTCCCTTGCTCGTCGTCGCGTGCCCGCACTATACAACACCCGTTAAGGGTAACACGTAGCGACCATTGCTTTGTGCGTGCAACATGTATGAGCGATTTTCATAAAAATATAAAATTTTTAATTTAAAATTAACTACAAATTATTATACCATATTAATTTCATAATTTGAGGTCGAAAAATCGAAAATTTATTAATCAATTAATTTTCGATTAACATGGATTCAAATCTAGGTCATAAAATTTTAAAATTTATCACAAATTAACAATTTTTATGGTGGTTTTTAATCATGGATACCTAATTAAATTGTCAATTAATTATGAAAATCAAAACAAATTCTAAATTATTCGAATTTCAACAAATTAATTACAATTACAAATTAGGTTGTATAATTAACAAGATTAGGCATTCAAAATTGTTAAACATGTACAGTAGGTCAATTAAAGATTCAAGATTTAACAACAAGGTTCGCAAATATTCAAATTAACATCTTAAAATTACAAACCTTTGCATTCGAAAAACTAAAACCTCCAAAAAGTCATAGTTAGGCTTCGAATTTGAGAATTCTGGCTTCGGTCGGAAAAAAAAATTGTCAAAATTTTAGAATGCCTTTTACATGCGGAATTGACACATAAATCACTCGATTTGGTTGAGTAACGAAGAAACTGCCGAAAAACTGCGTACATATAATTAAATAAACGCAATTTGCAATTAATTAACAATTACGAAAAATAGTCACCCCTTTTAATTCTTTGCAAATTTGTAAAATTTAACCATGTTAAGCAATTTATAGATTATGCAAATAATAAGAGGCTCGTGATACCACTGTTAGGTTATGATACATATGAACAACATAAATCATGCGGAAAAACCCTTAATGCCAGGAATCATATTAATTGCACATAATCATATAATTAGTCTAGGATGCATAAACATTGTAGCGTGCCCTCCCTAGCTGCGTCCGAACCGAACAAGAACAAGTCTTTAGGACTCAAAGTGTCGTCCCTCCGTAGAAAGTCCACAACACGTCCGGATCTGAAGGAAATAATGCCCTTGGTCCAAGTATGCATTCTATGTTAAGTCTAATAAATGCGGTTCAGTATTAATTAACAAGTTAATAATTCAGTGAGATCAAGTGAGCTGAATGCCTAGCTAGAGGCCGCTTCAGTTCAAGTGGAATTAATGATATTAATCCACAGCTTACTCTTGACTGAACCCGTAGGGTCACACAAATAGTACGTAAACGGATCAAGTATTTAATGGCATTAAATACTCCATCTATGAATATTCGGAACCGACAGATCTTGGTTTCAGTGGGAGCTAAGATCGTCACAGGCAAGAAATGAATACTCCGGAAACGATGATATTGCCGGAAACGGAAATATGGATCGTATCGGAAATATGAATATTATCCAAGTCGTAGATGTTGCCGGAAACGGAAACATGGTACGTATCGGAAAATATTGTTGGAAATGGAAATATTACCAGAATCGGAAATATTGCCGGAAACGGAAATATTGTCAGAATCGGAAATATTACCGGAATCGGAAAATAATTCCGGAAACGGAAATATTAAATATTTGTTCGAAACGGAAATTAATTCCGGAATCGGAAATATTGAATATTGTTCGTATCGGAAATAGATTCCGGAAATGGAATTTTAATCGGAAGCGTATCGTACGAATTAGCATCGGACGAGGCCTGCCGGACGAAGGCCCAGCACGAAGCCAGGCCATCGCCCAGCAAGCACGCACGCCACAGCCCAGCGCGCACAAGGCCACGCATGCGTGGGCCGCGCTGCGTGGGCTGCTGCTCGCATGCGTGGGCAGCCCTTGTGGCTGCCGTGTGTGTGTGAGTTTGAGCTCATGCGAGATTCCTGAATCTGCAAGAGTCAGTGTATGATTAAATGTCTATTCCTATTGGATAAATTGATTAAGTAGAATTCATGTAGAATTCTAATTCCAATTAATTCGCATCCTACTAGGATTACGATTCCTTTTCCATAACTCTATAAATAAAGGCCTAGGGGTCATAATTTATATACAAGTTTCAAAGTATTCAAAAGTGAGTTTTTTGAGAGAAAATTCAAACACCCATCTTGCCCCAAAAGTGCCGAATTTTCTGAGTACCTTAAGGGCGATTCTAGTTGGTCAATCTTAAGGCGGATCCGGACGTGCTGTGGACTTTCTACGGAGGGACGACACTTGGAGTCCTAAAAGACTTGTTCTTGTTCGGTTCGGGCGCAGCTAGGGAAGGCACGCAACAAAGAGTATGCATCTAAACTATGCTAAATGATTATGTGTAAATAATATGTTTCCTGGGTTAATGGTTGTTTCCGCATGATCTATGTAATGTCATATGTATCATAACCTAACAGTGGTATCACGAGCCCCTTATTATTTTCATAATCTAAATTGCATGAACATGGTTAAATATTACAAATTTGCAAGAATTAAAAGGGGTGATTAATTTTCGTAATTGTTAATTAATTGCAAATTGCGTTTATTTAATTATATGTACGCAGTTTTTCGGCAGTTTCTTCGTTACTCATCCGAATTGAGTGATTTTTGTGTCAATTCCGCATGTAAAAGGCATTCTAAAATTTTGACAAAAATAATATTTTTCTGCCGAACCCAGAATTCTCAAATTCGAAGCCTAACTATGACTTTTCGAAGGTTTTAGTTTTTCGAATGCAAAATTTCGTAAATTTAAGATGTTAAATTAAATATTTGCGATTCTTGTTGATAAATCTTGAATTTTTGATTGACCTACTGCATATGTTTAACAAGTTTGAATGCCTAGTCTTGTTAATTATGCAATCTAATTTGTAATTATGATTAATTTGTTGAAAATTAGAATAATTTAGAATTAATTTGATTTTCATAATTAATTGTAATTTAATTAGAAACCTATGATTAAAAACCACCATAAAAATTGTAAATTTACGATAAATTTTAAATTTTTATGACCTAGACTTGAATCCATAACAATCGGAAATCAATTGGATAATAAATTTTCGATTTTTTCGCCCTAAAATTATGAAATTAATAATATTTATTAATTTGTCATTAATTTTAAATATAAATTTTAAATTTTTATGCGATTCGTTCAAATAACTTGCACGCACGAAGCAATGGACGCTTCGTGTTACCCTTAAGGGGTGTTGTATAATGCGGGCATGCGACGACGAGCAAGGGAGCTCGTCGCCCGTGCGGCACGAATGCAATGAGCAAGGCCGTAGTGCACGAGCACAAGGCAGCAGCCCTGCCTTGTGTCGTGTGCCACGAGCAATGAACGTATGGGCATGGGCGAGGGGCGAGCCAAGGCAGTCGCGTGTGGGCAGCAAGCGAGCTGCGCCACAGCGCGCGCTGCCTCGCACAACAGCGCGCAGCCTCGTGCGCAGCGAGCGCAAGCTCGCGTGCCACGAGCGCTGCGCCCAGCATCACTCGCGCGCACCAGCGAGCGATCTCGCGCGCCAGCGCGCGATCTCGCGCGCCAGCGAGCGATGGCTCGCGCACACCAGCGAGCGATCTCGCGCACCAGCGAGCGCGGCAACGCGCGCGCGCTGCGAGCGATAGCTCGCGTGCGGTGGGCGCTGTGCGGAGGCTTGCGTATGGGACAGCAGCAGCTATGCAACGAGCGCATGGGCTGCGCGCACATGGCCAGCAATGGCTGTGTGCGTACAGCCCATGGGCGTGCAACGCGTAGGGTGTTTGCGTTACGATTAGATCGTTTTGAATGTTTAATTTGAAAATTTCAGTTCACGTAATTTTAATTAATTTTAAAATTAATAATTTGAATTAATTTCTTGGATTTTAATTTTGAATATTATAATTATAATAAATGTAATTTATTCTAATTATTTTACTAAAATTAAAATCATGAATTAATTTAAATGCGACTGAAATTAAATTAAATTTTTGGATTCAATTATAAATTTATATGAGCTTTAAATTTTAATTAAATTTGTATGTTTCCGGTTAGACTAGAAATACAATTTTATGTTTAAAATTAGTAAAGCATATGAATTTATTGGTTTGAGTGGGAGCGCTTTTTAGTCATAAACTCTTGATTAGGTCTACAAATCCTTAAGGTTAAAACAACTCGATTAGAATTAATAAGGACTGAATAATTGGTAGATTATTGGTGCCCTTGATTAATTGCTGCAAATGTTTACGTGATGCATAATGTGTTTAACTAACCAGCTATGTGGGCCATTCATGATAATGAATGGGTGAATGGTATATATTGTATATGTACTGTTTTGCAGGTTATGAAGTGACTAGTATGGCCCAAATAGGATAGAAAATATGGTCTGCGTACCATTAATTTGAATGTAATTGGTCTAAAGTACCAAAGTTGTTTTTCAATTCAAATATGGTCTGCGTACCATCAAATAGTTGTAATTAGTTATAACTTATCCTATTTGAAGAAAATGGTGCCTCCCACGGAGATTTTCAAGACGGACTTTGAAGTCAAAGCTTCAAGATGAAGTCGGGCCATACTAGATCACAAATATCTTATGCATGTTTTAAGTTATTTATTGCTTTAAATATGTCTTAAAATGCATGAGATCAAAAGCTTGATTATGTTGCATGATTAAGGATTTTAGTTCACTTAAAATCTAACCAACATAGTAAGAGCCTTAAGTTCCAAACTTAAAAATTGAGTTAAAAGGTGCCATGCCAAAATATACACTTGCTTGGATATCCTTTACATCAATCTAGTAATAGTTTTCGCTCAGCGAGGTGTTACTTATTGGTCCTAAAGGGGCAAGGTACACAAATAATTGTGAGTACATGTTAGTTTTGGTGAAACTCAACGATATAAGTAAGGAGTCCTTTTATGTCGTGGCAAATTCGATAGGTTTACCTAATAAGTTCTTAGACGTACCTATCAACCAAGAATAGTTTCTAGACTATTAGCAAAAGGCTTTTGCTTACCTAAGATGTTCTAGGATTAAGTCGACAAACTGTGCTTAGTTCTTCAATGATTTTAGGATCTTGGAATCATTTTATTCACACCTGCCGGAACACATAACTTGAATAAAATGCTTAATAAACATTGAATTATGCATGTATGCTAGAATTTAAGTTTATTAAGAGAAACTGTGAATGGTTATTTATTTGTTTATTCTTTTCAATTGTAGTTTTTAATATGGCAAACAACAATTCATTCAACATTCGATCAATTCTCGAAAAGGAGAAGTTGAACGGGAAAAACTTCCTTGACTGGCAAAGGAACTTGCAAATAGTTCTTATGCAGGAAGAAAAGGAGTATGTCCTAGATGAGGCGATGCCCGAAGCTCCAGGCGACGGGATCACTCAGGCAGCCCTCAATCGTTGGATTGATGCCAACAAGGATGTGAAATGTCTAATGCTCGCCACCATGAGTGCGGATCTGCAGAAAACGTTCATCAACTCAGATGCTTTCACAATCATCAGTGAGTTGAAGAACATGTTCCAAGATCTGGCTCGAGTCGAAAGATTCGAGACTCATAGGCAAATTCTTGAGACCAAGCTTAAGAAAGGCGAGCCCGTAAGTCCACATGTTCTCAAAATGATTGGACTCATTGAGAATATGAGTCGGCTGGATCAGCAATTTTCTCAGGAAATGGCTATAGACACCATCCTCCATTCTCTTCATAGCGGGTATGATCAGTTCAAACTGAACTACAGTATGAATAGTCTGGACAAAACGCTCACTGAGCTTCACGGTATGCTGAAGACCGCTGAAAAGACGCTCAAAAGTGATAAGCAGGATGTGCTTATGGTGCGTGGGGGCAAGTTCAAGAAATCTGGAAAGAAGAGGAATGCTAAGAAAGGTGGCAACAAGGCCAGCCTAACTAAGCAAACTGGCGCCAAATCTGCAAAGAGGAAGGTCAGTCAACCCACTTCTGAATCCGAATGCTTCTACTGCAAGAAGAAGGGGCATTGGAAGAGAGATTGCTTGAAGCTAAAGGAAGATCAGAAGAACGGAACAGTCGTTCCATCTTCAGGTATTTTCGTTATAGACTGTATACTTGCTAATTCAACTTCTTGGGTATTAGATACAGGTTGTGGCTCACACTTATGTTCCAATCCACAGGGACTAAGAAGAAGTAGAAAGTTAAGCAAGGGTGAAGTCGACCTACGAGTGGGAAATGGAGCACGGATTGCTGCATTAGCTGTAGGAACTTACTATTTGTCGTTGCCCTCCGGGCTAGTTTTGGAACTGGAAGAATGTTTCCATGTTCCAAGTCTTACTAAAAACATCATTTCAGTTTCTTGCTTAGATGCTAAGGGATTTTCCTTTATAATAAAAGACAATAGTTGTTCGTTTTATTTTAAAGAGATGTTTTATGGATCTGCTAGATTAGTCAATGGACTTTATTTATTAGATCACGACAAACAAGTATATAACATAAATACCAAAAAGGCCAAAAAGGATGATTCAGATCTCACCTATCTGTGGCATTGTCGATTAGGCCATATAAACTTGAAACGCTTAGAAAGACTTCAAAGGGAAGGAATTCTAGAACCATTTGACTTAGAGGATTATGGTAAATGCGAATCATGTTTACTTGGCAAAATGACAAAGCAACCTTTCTCTAAAGTTGGAGAAAGAGCAAATGAACTATTGGGTTTAATCCATACAGATGTATGTGGACCAATGAGTACAAATGCTAGAGGTGGTTTCAGCTACTTTATCACTTTCACTGATGACTTCAGTAGGTATGGTTATGTCTACCTAATGAAGCATAAGTCTGAATCCTTTGACAAATTCAAGGAATTTCAGAGTGAAGTAGAGAATCAATTAGGCAAGAAGATCAAGGCACTGCGGTCTGATAGAGGCGGTGAATATCTGAGCTATGAATTTGATGACCATCTGAAAGAATGTGGAATTCTATCAGAATTGACTCCTCCTGGAACACCACAATGGAACGGTGTGTCAGAACGGAGGAACAGAACCTTGCTAGACATGGTCAGGTCAATGATGGGTCAGGCCGAACTTCCATTAGAATTTTGGGGACATGCACTAAATACAGCTGCACTCACTATAAATAGAGCTCCGTCTAAAGCTGTCGAAAAGACTCCATACGAATTATGGTTTGGAAAGCCTCCAAATGTGTCTTTTCTTAAGATTTGGGGATGTGAAGTTTACGTCAAACGATTAATTTCAGACAAACTTCATCCAAAATCTGACAAATGTATCCTTGTGGGCTATCCAAAGGAAACAAAGGGGTATTACTTCTACAATACATCTGAGAACAAAGTGTTTGTTGCTCGAGATGGTGTCTTTTTGGAGAAAGATCACATTTCCAAAATGACAAGTGGGAGAAAAGTAGACCTCGAAGAAATTCGAGTCGAACAACAAACTCTAGAGAATGCTCAAGATGACATTCAGGATGAAACTCAGAGATCTTTAGAAGAATCTGGTGAGAATCATGGTCAATCTAGAAATGTTACCCCGCGTAGATCGCAAAGATATAGATCTCAACCGGAAAGGTACTTAGGTATTTTGACGAACGAGAGCTATGACGTTCTATTACTTGAAAGTGATGAACCTGCGACCTACAAGCAAGCTATGACGAGCCCTAGCTCCAAGCAATGGCAAGAAGCCATGCAATCTGAATTAGACTCCATGTCTGAAAACCAAGTATGGGATTTGGTCGATTTGCCAGATGGCTACCAAGCCATTGGAAGCAAATGGGTTTTCAAACTGAAAAAGGACAAGGATGTGAAACTTGAAGTTTTCAAAGCTAGATTGGTTGCGAAAGGTTACAGGCAAGTCCACGGTGTGGATTACGATGAAACCTTTTCACCAGTTGCAATGCTAAAGTCTATTCGAATAATGTTAGCAATCGCTGCATATTACGATTACGAAATATGGCAGATGGATGTCAAAACTGCTTTCTTAAACGGCGTTTTAACAGAAACTGTGTTTATGACACAGCCTGAAGGTTTTGAGGATCCAAAGAATGCTAAAAAGGTATGCAAGCTAAAGAAGTCAATCTACGGATTGAAGCAGGCATCCAGGAGCTGGAATATACGTTTTGATGAAGCAGTCAGTGACTTTGGTTTCATCAAGAACGCGGACGAATCTTGTGTATACAAGAAGGTCAGTGGGAGCAAAATTGCTTTCCTAGTATTATATGTCGACGACATATTGCTTATCGGAAATGACATTCCTATGTTGAACTCTGTCAAGATTTGGCTTGGGAAATGTTTTTCGATGAAGGATCTAGGAGAAGCACAGTACATATTGGGCATCAAGATTTACAGAGATAGATCTAAAAGGATGATTGGACTTAGTCAAAGCACTTATATCAATAAGGTGCTTGATAGGTTCAAGATAGCGGACTCCAAGCGAGGCTACCTACCCATGTCTCATGGAATGACTCTAAGCAAGACTCAGTGCCCAAAAACACTTGATGAGCGTAGACGAATGAGTGGGATTCCATATGCATCATTGATTGGTTCAATAATGTATGCTATGATATGTACACGCCCGGATGTTGCGTACGCACTCAGTGCTACGAGCAGATACCAGTCAGACCCAGGAGAGGCGCATTGGACTGCTGCCAAGAACATTCTGAAGTACCTGAAAAGGCACAAAGATGACTTCCTGGTCTATGGTGGAGATGATGAATTAATTGTTAAAGGCTATACGGACGCAAGTTTCCAAACCGACAAAGATGATTTCAGATCACAGTCTGGGTTTGTCTTCTGCCTCAACGGAGGAGCAGTAAGCTGGAAAAGTGCTAAGCAAAGCACCATTGCGGATTCTACAACTGAAGCGGAGTACATTGCTGCACATGAAGCAGCAAAGGAAGCTATATGGCTAAGGAAGTTCATAGGAGAACTTGGTGTAGTCCCCTCCATTAAAGGACCAATAGCCCTGTATTATGATAATAACGGAGCTATTGCACAGGCAAAAGAGCCTAGACACCACCAGAGAGTCAAGCATGTACTTCGTAGATTTCACCTTCTACGAGAGTTCGTTGAAAGAAAAGAAGTCGAGATAAGCAAAATTGGAACTGATGACAACATATCAGATCCATTAACTAAACCTCTGCCGCAAGCGAAGCACAACTCGCACACTGCAGCTATGGGAATCAAGCATATTGGAGAATGGCTTTGATGTCTCTGTTTAATGTTTTAAAGTTTTAGAGTTTAAATCTTTGTAAAACATTATTGGTTAATCATTCACAATAAATGAAAGGAATTCATTTTTCCATTTAATTCGTGGTTTATTAAATGATGAGTCCCTTCAACTTGACGATATATTCAAGATAGACTGTCAGGACCAGTCCTGTGACTAAGAAATGTCTATCAAGTGAACTTGAATGTCAAAGGTTGAAAATGGTCCCTAATCGGAGTTTTCTATAAAATTGGACGCATAGAAAACGTTAGACGATTAGAATGCAAGATGACTAGTAGTTCTGTTTCTTGAACTATGTGGACATGGCAATGTCATAATCATTTGCATAGATACTTACTTTGGGAAGACTAGTATCGGACAAGACCTATGAAACTTTACTGTAAGAGATGAAAGTCTGTCATAAGTAAATTTCATTAAATTATTAGACACTAAATCCTCAATACCTGAGTGATTTGAGATTACTTGTTTGAGAACTGGTTGCTTTGACGTTGACCAACCGTCGCACCGTAAAAGGAGGCTATAAAGGCAACGCTCAGGTAATCACCTATCAAACGAAGTCTAATCTCAAGATCGCAAGATTGGGATTGTCCTCCCATAAATCGGGATGAGATGCTTAAAAGTTGTACAAGGCCACTCGGAGAGCTAGAAACTGTGAAATGCATGGCCGTGCTCGGATGAATCATAGGCTATGATTATCTGTTTATTTGATCAGTTGAACTCTGAAACCGAGGAACACCTCTGGACATAATAAGGATGACAACTCTTACCTTATGTTCAAGAGCAAGCATCGAGCGACAAAGGAATTAGGAAATGCACACTTGTCCCTAAGGACAAGTGGGAGACTGAAGGAAATAATGCCCTTGGTCCAAGTATGCATTCTATGTTAAGTCTAATAAATGCGGTTCAGTATTAATTAACAAGTTAATAATTCAGTGAGATCAAGTGAGCTGAATGCCTAGCTAGAGGCCGCTTCAGTTCAAGTGGAATTAATGATATTAATCCACAGCTTACTCTTGACTGAACCCGTAGGGTCACACAAATAGTACGTAAACGGATCAAGTATTTAATGGCATTAAATACTCCATCTATGAATATTCGGAACCGACGGATCTTGGTTTCAGTGGGAGCTAAGATCGTCACAGGCAAGAAATGAATACTCCGGAAACGATGATATTGCCGGAAACGGAAATATGGATCGTATCGGAAATATGAATATTATCCAAGTCGTAGATGTTGCCGGAAACGGAAACATGGTACGTATCGGAAAATATTGTTGGAAATGGAAATATTACCAGAATCGGAAATATTGCCGGAAACGGAAATATTGTCAGAATCGGAAATATTACCGGAATCGGAAAATAATTCCGGAAACGGAAATATTAAATATTTGTTCGAAACGGAAATTAATTCCGGAATCGGAAATATTGAATATTGTTCGTATCGGAAATAGATTCCGGAAATGGAATTTTAATCGGAAGCGTATCGTACGAATTAGCATCGGACGAGGCCTGCCGGACGAAGGCCCAGCACGAAGCCAGGCCATCGCCCAGCAAGCACGCACGCCACAGCCCAGCGCGCACAAGGCCACGCATGCGTGGGCCGCGCTGCGTGGGCTGCTGCTCGCATGCGTGGGCAGCCCTTGTGGCTGCCGTGTGTGTGTGAGTTTGAGCTCATGCGAGATTCCTGAATCTGCAAGAGTCAGTGTATGATTAAATGTCTATTCCTATTGGATAAATTGATTAAGTAGAATTCATGTAGAATTCTAATTCCAATTAATTCGCATCCTACTAGGATTACGATTCCTTTTCCATAACTCTATAAATAAAGGCCTAGGGGTCATAATTTATATACAAGTTTCAAAGTATTCAAAAGTGAGTTTTTTGAGAGAAAATTCAAACACCCATCTTGCCCCAAAAGTGCCGAATTTTCTGAGTACCTTAAGGGCGATTCTAGTTGGTCAATCTTAAGGCGGATCCGGACGTGCTGTGGACTTTCTACGGAGGGACGACACTTGGAGTCCTAAAAGACTTGTTCTTGTTCGGTTCGGGCGCAGCTAGGGAAGGCACGCAACAAAGAGTATGCATCTAAACTATGCTAAATGAATATGTGTAAATAATATGTTTCCTGGGTTAATGGTTGTTTCCGCATGATCTATGTAATGTCATATGTATCATAACCTAACAGGATCCGCCTTAAGATTGACCAACTAGAATCGCCCTTAAGGTACTACTTATTTTCGGCTAATAGGGCAAATGTTTTGGCTGAATTTTTTCTTAAAAATCCTACCTTTTGAATACTTGAATTCTTGTCCATAAATTGTGATCCTAGGCACATATTTATAGAGTCATGGAAAAGGATTTAGAATCCTATTAGGATACCAATTAGTTTAACTTAAAATTCCATTAAAACTCTATTTAAAATAATTCTATCTATTAGGATTAGGATTTAATCATAGAACAAATTCTAATAGTTTTAGGATTCGTATCGAACACAAACATCATACGACCACAAGCCTACCGCACGACCCGCGCATGCCTTGCGGCCCACACAAGCATGCGTAGCTCGCAGCCCACGAGCGCGTGCGCCATGCCTTGCTGGGCCTGGCCTTTCGCTGGGCCTGGCGAGGCTTTGGCAGCGTGTGTGTTGGGCGCTTGGCTTGCTGGACGCGGGCCTGGCTTCGTGCTGGGCCTTCGTCTAGCAAGTCTCGTCCGATGCTAATTCGTACGATGCGCTTCCGATTAAAGTCATGATTCCGCAATTCATTTCCGATACAAACAATATTTAACATTTTCGATTCCGGAATTAATTTCCGTTTCGAACAAATATTTAATATTTCCGTTTCCGGATTTATTTTCCGATTCAGATAATATTTCCGATTTTGACAATATTTCCGTTTCCGGCAATATTTCCGATTCCGGCAATATTTCCATTTCTGATAATATTTTCCGATAAGTACCATGTTTCCGTTTCCGGCAACATCTACGACTTGGATAATATTTATATTTCCGATATGATCCATATTTCCGTTTCCAACAATATCGTCGTTTCCGGAGTATTCATTTATTTGCCTTTGACGATCTCAGCTCCCACTGAAACCAAGATCCGTCGATTCCGAATATCCATAGATGGAGTATTTAATGCCATTAAATACTTGATCCGTTTACGTACTATTTGTGTGACCCTACGGGTTCAGTCAAGAGTAAGATGTGGATTAATATCATTAATTCCACTTGAAATGAAGCGGCCTCTAGCTAGACATTCAGCTCACTTGATCTCACTGAATTATTAACTTGTTAATTAATACTGAACCGCATTTATTAGACTTAACATTAAATGCATACTTGGACCAAGGGCATTATTTCCTTCATTGCTTACCTAAAATATTTTAGAATTGAGTCAAAATACATAATGTGCTTAATTCATCAATGATTTAAGGATCTTGGATTCATTTTATTCACACCCACTGGAATAATAAATTCGAATAAAATGTTCAATGACTTGTTTAAATTGCATGATTGCTTTAATTTTCAAGATATTATTCATGATAAATGTTTAGACTTTGCATGTTTCAATGTATGTTTTAATTATTGTTTATAATTAAATATCTTGCACTGAGGTAAATCCTTTTAAAAGGGTAACAGTAAATTTCCTAGATTGGTTGTGAATCCAGGAACGATGTACAGAAATGAGAGAAAGTCAGCAATTATAAAATGTACATTTCTTTTAGCGACTTTTATGGTTGTTTTCGAGTATCAAAGTCGAATGGCAAACCGATTGGTGCTTATGAATTCAACATACAATGTAGTTTTGAGATCATAAAGCATTGAGTTTAACACTCAGCTTTACCAATGGTTAACAACCTAATATATTTGTCCATTCAATTCTCGAATGAGTCTAGTCCCTAGACGTACATTCGAATAGATCGATGCTTAGAGAACTTTAGAAGCTTCTGGTAAGATCATATAATTGATGCAAAATATTCAACATAAATTAAATGGTAAGAACTTTGTCGGAGTGACATTGGACATGTCTAACAAAGTATAAAAGTCAAAACTTGAGAAGTCAATTCTTAAAGCTATAAGAACGGGTACAAGAAATAGGAAAACAAGGAACAAATGAAAGGAATTTACGATTCCATTTCTACCTATAAGTTTATGTTTAAAGTAGCAATCAAACTTCCTTGGTATCATACACCGCATCAGGTTCTTACTTCGGTAATAACTCAAACAATGCAAGCTAGGCTACACTATTGACCTACAAGTGGGAAATTAAGCATGGCAATGCTACATTAGTTGTAGGGTCATCTAGTTTGTTTTAAGTGCTTTCAAAGGCTGGTACTTAATGGCTATTTTGTTCCATAATCAGCCTACCTAAATTTCTATTTTCAAACACAGAAAGACTCACATTCAAGAAAAACAAAAACAATGTTTGTTTGTTTATTTGAATGAAATGGTCATTTACGGGTTGAGTCAATTTGCTTGATTAAAACAAACAACTCTTTAACAAAAAGAACTTTACTAGGTTCAAATCAACCCCTTGATTTGAGTTCTACTAAACTTTGGCTTTGTTGCTTAGACCATATCAACACGTTAACATACAAAAGTTCTATTTTGATGGACTTTTGAAAGTTAATTGATTCCTAGATCATTCAAGACAAGCTAGTCTTACTTGTTAAAAGTAACAAAAAGAAATGAACAACTGTTAGAGCACCTAGACAATAGAGTTCAAAGCTAAATAAATATTTTATGACTTTATTATATCACCTGGAATTGAGTGAATATTGGTTTATTTACTCAATATGCATATTTTTAACTCTATAAAACTCATTCCAATCTACGTATGAACATTCTAAGGCTCATTGAGTCGTTATAGGTCATATTTAGAGCTAAAATAACATTTCCGCTCCAACCTTTTAACCAAAGAACCTAAGGACTCATTTGATTCTTATTACATGATTAATATGCATATTTTTAACTTTCTAAAATTATTCCAATCTATATATGCACATTTAAGGCTCATTGGGTCGTTATAGGTCATATTAAGAGCTAAAATGACATTTCCGCTCCCAACTTTGAACTAAAGAACTTAAGGACTCATTTGATTCTTATTACACGACTAATTAAGCATAGTTTTAACTTTCTAAAACTCATTCGAATCTATTTATGCTCATTAGGTCGTAATAGGTCATGTTTAGAGCTAAAATGACATTTCCGCTCTCAACTTTGAACTAAAGAACCTAAGGACTCATTTGATTCTTATTACATCATGATTAATATGCATTAGATCTGTCTAAATTAGAGCTGTTCCATTAGCTAATCATGGTTTGACAGGCATCAGCTTTCGTGGACACTTTAATGCTCACAGAGCAATTAGAAGTACATGTTTAGCTGCATGGTTTTCAACAATTTAATTATCTCTATAGTCTGCAACTATATCTTTTTATTCTTCAATGGAATGTAAAGATAATATCGTGAGTGTAAACTTTGGTACTCATATATTTTCCTTCCATCTTGCAGGGATCGAGTCGATTGGAAGAAAGTCAACACGGCCTTAATTAAGGTTTGTAATGCATGATCTAAATGGAGCTAAGTGGCCGGATTAGAGAAATTTGTTAGACTAGCTTTCTAGCCTTTTGTCTTTATTTGTTAATATTAGTTTTAATTTGTTAGACTAGCTAGCTAGGTGTTTAAAAATTGTAAACGTACGTACTATACCCTTTTCTCTATTGGGTTAATATAAATGAAGCTAATTGAATGATTTATTAATAAAAAATAAGCAGATTCATACCTTTTCTATTCTGGTGTTGATTGGTGTACAAGTCTCAATACTCAATGGTGTATATATATATATTTGGTAATTTCCACCTATTTTATATTTTAAAGGGATTCGGAAAAAATAAATTAATGTTGTTGAAGGGGGCTTTTAATGTACGCCTCAACAACATATGAATTTATGGCGCCAATGTACAGGTATTGGCGCAAAAATACAGGTCTGTTGTGGGGGGCATTTAAGAAGTGAGCCTCAACAGAGGTGTCTGTTGAGGCGGGCTTTTGGTAATGCCCCCCACAACAGGTCCTTATTTTTCCCTTTGGTTTTGGGCTGTTGAGGCGGGCTTTTGAAAGTCCCCCACAACAGATGACCTGTTGAGGCGAATAAAGCCCGCCTCAACAGCTAAGTGAGCTGTTGAAGCCAGGTCTGTTGAAGCGGGCCATGTTCGCCTCAATAAGCCCAAAATGCCCCCCTCAACAGGTATTTTTTCCACTAGTGATGACTAGTCAAAATATTCAGAAGTATAAAATTCACTTGGCAAGAAATCATAAAGATCTAGGTTAAATCATAATGATGATTACTTTAAGACCAAAAATGATCATCAATGATTGTGTGTTGTAATTTCACGATCTAGCTCCATAAGATATGGCATATCTACGTTGGAATGATTGAAGTCAATTAGTACTTGATTCGATCAATGATAATCATAAAGACTTTTCCTATAATTCCTAAAACAAAATGCTCAACTACCACCAAACTAAACCAAATTCGTCAAAGCTATTGAAAACTAATTTCAGAATATCTTTTCAATAATATATATCTAAAGAGTTGCTAAACTCAGTGGGAGCTTAGTGTTTGTTATTGGACAAACTAAGGCCCAATTATAGATATATGTTTCATTGTGATTTATTCAAATGAGACACAAGGGTATTGTTTCTACCACAAATTCTTGAGAACATAATGTTTGTTTGCTCGAAATAATGTCCTTTCGGAGATTCGTTTCCAAAATGACAAGTGGGAGAAAATAGACCCCGAAAGTCGTCGAGGCTAACAACAAACATAAACGGACATTCCGGAGGCTTTTATAAGTTCTTCAAAAAATCCGAACACTTATTCTCTAAGGACTTTAGAAGTGGCTTTAAAGAATAGACATCTCTTAGAAGAATTTACAAGTGCTTCAAGGAGAACAGAATATTCAAAGGACTTTCAAGTATCTGTTGATATTCTATTGTTTGATGTTCTATACCCAAGTAGAAATAGAGTTCAAGTCACTGAAACTATGAGATTCTTCTATAGGATAGTGAAGAAACATAGAGTTCAGGTCACTGAAACTATGAGATTCTTCTATTAGATAGTGAATAAACCTACAACTTGCAGGCAAACTATTATCATGTAGATTAATGAGTTTGTGACTTGTAAGAAAGCTATGATGAAACCTATATTCCCTAAAATGGTTAGAGGCCATATATAGACTCAAATGTTTTAGATGATTAAAGGCCATAAAACATAATCAATGTTTTGATGACAAAATTGACACCTATTGGTTGCAAATTGGTTTTAAGGATAAAAACCATCAAACACAAATTGTGTTCTCACACAAAGCTAGATTAGTTGCTAAAGGTTACAAGCAAATTCATGGTGTGGATTGTGTTGAAACTTCATGCATAGTCGTAATGCTCAGGTCTATAAATCAAGCAATGATTGCATATTGGTACATATTGCAATTGGATGACAAAACGGATTCCTTAATCAAATGTTGGAAGAAACTATTTACATGGTTTGTCATAGGATTTGTGGATCCAAATAATGCTTAAATGAAGCAAGCTTATGAAATCTAAGTACAGATTTAAGCAAGCAATTGGGAATTGGAATTGTATTTTAGTGAAGCTAATAAGTATTTAGTTTCATAAAATGTACATGAATCTTATATATATATAAGAAGTTTAGTGGGAGTAAGTAAAACTTAATTGGTTCTATGTGTATCACACACATATCTCTTTATTGTGAAATAACATTCAAATGCTAATGACCTAGATTTGAAATTATTCATCAATGAAGGACCAAGGCGAAACTTAATACATACTGGGTATTACGATTTATTTACAAAGATCTTATAACATTGTTTTGGATTAAGTAATGACATTTACTAAATCAAACACAAAAGACTCCATTGGAGATATTTGACCTATATGAATAAATCTAAGTAATGAATGTTTGAACTATGTATAAGCATTTACTTAGTTAAACATTAAAGAGTCTAAATGAGATTCTTAACCTATATTATACGCCAAAGAATTTAGCTGGATTCAGTATCTACTGAAATTAGATAGCTAAAGTTACATGAATAGAATTCAATTGAGAATAATTCTACAAAAGAATTTATCATGTATGATATAATATGACGAGGATCGCCAAAAAATTTATCGTATGGCTTTAGGCATGACGAACATATACGAAAATATTTTGCAACTTTGAGCATTGCATTTTTCCTCCTTTTCACAGATAAAGAAGTTGAAGTGCTCATACGTCTTGTAGCCGTAGATTTCAGAGATGTCTAGAACTTTAGTTGCCTTACTGATGTTGAGGTATACTCATGGTCTCTTATTGATCTCTTCTCCTTAAAGCTCTTATTCTTTGGGTGTCTCTCTTGCTGCAGCTCCTCTGTTGTCGATTCCGCCTTGTTTTTCGATTCTTTTATCCTGTTTACTTCTTTCTCTTCTTCTAGCTTCTGTTCTTCAATTTCCCTCTCCGCTAGAGAAGCTTTTATCTTGATCTCTCTCACTGGCCTTTAATTTCCCTCTCCGCAAGAGAAGCTTCTACGCATGCATAAGCGGCTGTCAGCTATCTCTCGAGCTCCATCCAATATGAGTAGGCAACTGTAAATTTTTCATGGGACTACATCTAATAGAAACCAAAATTAGAGATACGTACAATGTCATCCAAGAAGAAAATATTTTCATCTTGACAAACTTATAGACCACACATGTTAGACAAAGATAAGAATTATACTTCGTAATTACACCAGTTACGGAGTATAATATATATATATAGGAAGATTTTGCAATAGCTACATTAAAATGGTAGCCACTACAATAAGATGAATCTCAGCTTTTAAATTTTGTTGACTCTTTACAACCGTAGATCATATTGACTTTTTATAAATAAAAATGTATTTTCTAAAAAAAAAAAAAAAAAAAAAATCTCCCCATTACCTTCCCACGTTCACTTGTATTTAGTTTTTTTTTTTGGGGGTATTTTCGTATCACGCTAAGACTATGAAAAAAGGACGGTTTTAAAAAAGTAATTTTATACTAACTTCTTTTCTTCACTTATCTTTTGAGATCAATAAGATTTGGCGGTTAGTTTTTCTCTCTCATTTTACTCGGTACAAAGAATCCAAAATTCACATTCTCTTCCCCTGCATTTTTTAATCAACCAGCAAAAATGAGCGACGCGGACAGGGGCGCATCAGTTCCGACGGGATGCTTCAAGTGTGGCTTCCCTGGACACTGGTCTTACAATTGTCCATCAAACCCTAACTCCAATCGTAATTCTACCTTAACTTCTGAATATGCATACCCCAAATCCTCCAACAATTTGTCCGACAATGAAGGTGATAGAGGCGGAAGTACCTTCCAATTGAAGCCCATTGGTTCTGCTTCGAAGCCAAAGACGGGGCCTCGAACTCGGTCAAAGCTTACTCCGGAGTTACTGATCTCCGATCAAGGTCTTGGGTACATTCTCCATTATCCTAAACTCCATTATTTTATTTTATTCTACTTAAATCCTTTAATTTGGATGATTGATTATCTAAATATTAGTCTTGAATTTATTTAATAATCTCCTAATTTTAGGTTAGAATATATTTTGGTGTAATTAGCTCCTGTTCCTTGACAATATATTCAAAAATAATGATTGTTTTATGGATATAGAGGTGTATAACATGTCATGCATTCAGGTTGGTGAAGTGATTAGTTCTAGTTCTGATGGTTTGCTCTCTAAACAAGTTCTTGAATGAGTAATCTGATCTGTGGGGAGATCTTTTCTTTTGTAATGACTGTTAATAGGGTAGCTAATAATATGTGTGTTTATGGTAGACTTTGGAACAGAGTTTTATTTTGGGTGGGCTTTGTTCCCTGCTACTTCGTTTTATACAGTTAAGCGAAGTGGGGGATCTTTTGGTGTATGTATAACTGCTGTAAAATACTTAAAGTAGTGACAAAACTTGAAACAAGAACAATTGATCAGCAGTTTTGAGAGCAAAAGAATGCAGAGAGTGTTTGGGAGCTTTAGTATATTCGATTGAATGAATAACAGAATTACAGTGAGGAGTGTTTATATACAAGCTAGAATTCTAGAAGCATCTATAAGTTGTTATAACTAACTGATCATGATGTCAGCAGAATAACAGAAAGTGCACCTAGGGTGCTGACTGTATGCTGACAGTGCAGATTAAACAAGCTTGCAATGCTTCAAGCTGAGATGTTGAAATGCTGATGTTGTATGCCTTGTTTCAGCTTCATAAATAGAACAAGTAGCAAGTATATCATATAATGTTAACATCCCCCCTCAAGATGGAGGCTCACAAGCTCCAATCTTGGACAAGAGAGTCTGGAACTGTACAGATGAGAGAGGTTTAGTAAAAATATCAGCCAATTGTTGCTGTGTAGGTAGATAAGTGAGGTGCAACAATCCCTCTAGGACTTTATCTCTTTTAAAGTGGCAGTCTATCTCAATGTGTTTTGTTCTCTCATGGAACACTGGATTTTTAGCAATGTGTAAGGCTGATTGGTTATCACAGTGCAAAGTGATTGGCTTGAGATCATAAACACCCAAATCTTCCAATAAATTAACTATCCAAGTCACCTCAGAAGCAGCAGCTGCCATTGCCCTATATTCTGCTTCTGCTGAAGATTTAGAAACTGTTCCTTGCTTTTTAGACTTCCAAGACACTGGTGAACCACCAAGTAAAAGAATGTATCCAGTGATGGATCTTCTAGAATCTGGACAAGAAGCCCAATCTGAATCTGAGAAAGCCTGTAAGCTGATATTGTTTGAACTTTTTAACAAAATCCCTTGACCTTCTGTGTGTGCCATATACTTCAAAGTGTGGTGCAAAGCTGCTACATGTGGCATTCTAGGGCATTGCAGAAACTGACTCAGTGTTTGTACTGCATATGAGAGATCAGGTCTTGTGTGTGTTAAGAAATTCAACTTTCCAACTAGTGATCTGTACTTTTCTGTGTCAGAATAAAGTTCACCTTCTGTGTTACTGAGCTTGACATTTACTGGTAAAGGTGTAACTGTTCTCTTGGATACATCCAAACCACAGCACTCAATGAGTTCTTTGGTAAATTTCTTTTGGCTGAGAATTATTCCATCAGAAGTGTATCCTACTTCCTATACTGGCATATTGAATATTTTTTCTATGCATCAATCTAAAGAGAAACTAGATAACTAGACTGTAAAAACATTAACTCAAATCCCTTAAATAGGGAGGTAAAGATAATAAATCTTCTTTTGTCTCTACTCTATGTCGATGTATCTAAAATGAGAATATTATTCTAATGTTCTTTATTTTGTTCTTGTTCTTTTTCTGATTGAATGCGCTAACACTTTTCAGTTTGCAATTATTCAAATCAGTCTAAGGACATGAATTTATGAGGTAATCTGGCATTTGAACCATTACCTTGCCAGGAAATTACATTGACATTGACTGTGGATATCATGTGATGAGATTCATTAAGGAGATAATCTCACACAAGCGACTTCAAATTCCTGAAGTTGTAAGTCTTCTAATCTTAATCTCTGGAGTTAATGTTAATTAAATATGTTTAATTACCAATATGCAATTCTTGTTGAAAATGGTACTCATGGTTAGGTGGTCTTGCAGTTATGAGTATGAACTGATTTCCTAGCCTTTCCATTTGCAAATATTGATGTGACTCAGGGCTAGGGTGCCATTATGTCCCTTGGTTCATCGGCGATTAGATAGCAGGTAAGCTCAGTCTTCGTGTACAACAGTTAGATGTACGCCGTGAGACGAAGACCAAGGTCGGTCTCCCTACGTCTTTCTAAATTAATGTTGTCAGCTATCTTAGTTTTACTGAAGCTTTATATTTACATGGTAATATAATTATATTGTTATACTTAGTATTTTTAGACAATGACTATGTGTAGGACAATGTGTTTGTCATTGATACTGCAGAAAGAAAAGTACATTAAGTGAACCAAAAATTACAGAACTATACATTATGTAGTGTGATGTGATTGTCTACTCAGTACTCATTTTAATATTGTCTAATCTAGCATGCATCTAGATTAAACCACTAGTAGCCTAGTAGGTCTGCCTAAGTGATTGATGCACAACGGAAAATCTGATAGATAGCCATAGTTCATCCCAAAGAGGTGCAGGATAATTAAAGTAAAACCTAACGTTGATCCCAGAGAGGTTACTCTGTAATTCTTTTGAGTCACTTTTTTCTTACACCAGCTCTATGTAAGTTGCATTATTAGTTCCATTGTTAATATGTTGGTTGGTGAACATTGCAGCCCATTGTAGAGGGAAGCCATTTATAGAGTTCAGTGAATTTTACATTATGTGAATTATTTTTAAGCACTTACAGAGATTTACATTGGCTAATTATGTAAGCTGTTAGTTTTTTGTTGGCATCAGGTGTTCAAGAAGTTGGTTCGTCGTAGAATTTTTTATCATTCTTATTCCATGTAAGTTCATGGTTAGTCTCTTCTACAACAAGGTAGTGATAATGGCTCCGAGTTTACACTAGTTCATGGTGTAGGTTCCTTTCTGTTTATGTTTTTCTTCCGCTCTCTGAATTTTAGAGTCCTAACAATTTGCCTCACTTTAAAATTCACGCAATTGCTTATTTTAATGTAGTATCATAGGGGTTTTCACTAAGGCACTGCCTCAGCAACAGGATGGTTACTAACCTTACAAGCTACCATGGCTCTTGATGAGGAGCCTGTTCGAAAAGTGAGGGATGTCAGTATTGGATGTCCAAGCTGTTTCCAAGAAATTTCGTCTGGTTCGATTACTTATGAGGGTCTCTTGATAGGAGTATGATTATCATAAATATTACGAGTATTAGTCTACCCACGTCTTATGTATGTGTACTTTCTTGGAAGGTTTTGCGTAGCTTTTAATGTGTGTAATATTATTTAGAACACAAAATCTTATTTACAAAGGGTGTACAGTAATTTATTGTACACCAAGCCCATTTTAGACAAACCCACTTAGCTAACACGTGTGAAATCAAGGGTATACTGTGAAGTAACTCTCATTTGCTCTATCTCTCTCCTCTCAAGCGTTCTTCTCTCTCTTCCCTTTCTTCTCTGGCGGCGATTTTTCTGGCTGCGATTTCTCTTGCCATTTCTTCCACCTTTTGCTGCTAGTCTCTTCTGCCTCAATCGATCTACGAATATCTCTGCTGCGACTTTGCTGCGTTCTCCTCCATTGTTATTCAAGGTTTGTTTTCGTCTTTTGGTTTGTTGATATTTAGGTGTTCATATTTTAGCTTTGATTTAGGTTTTCTAGTGCGTTTATTCTTTGTTCTTCATCGTCAATAATTTTCAATGTTTTGTTTTGATTTAGGTTTTCTATTAGGTTTTATCAATTGTTGCGATTTTTAGTATTTATTCTGCGAATTATGTTGAGATTTTGTTTTTCTATGTTTGTGTTGTTGCGATTTTGTGTGTGCTGGGCAGGATGGTATGGTAGAAGAGGTTTAATCACCACAGTAATTTTACAGAAGCAACAAGCAAGCAACCCTGAAAATGTTATCAATTTCATTCCACCTTACAGCCCTCTGTAAACCAACAAAAATGTCTTGTATACAACAAATAAGTTTCATTGAATTTATACCATTCAATTGCTAATGCTTGATACACTATAGCACAAAAAGGGTCCTCCTGATTAGAATACCAAAATATAGCTTCCTTTTCTTTTTAGGCGTAAGTGTAGGAGGGTAAGTTATGCTTGATCATAACTTTTGTTTGAGTGATGATGGTGATTTTGTTTGACTGATGATGGTGATATTGATTGGCTTATGGATTGGTGTGGATTCCCTATGCGTCTCCCCTCCCATTCTTAGGGTCTGTCCAACCAACAATGTGCCAAACTAATAATGGTGCTATTGCTTTTAGGGCAGGGTTAGTTACTCCTGATAGTTTTAAGTACTCCTATCATTTTTTATGATGTCAATAAAATGCCAAACTGTGAATACTGCAGCCCTGCTGCTGCACCAGATATAGTGTGTTCTGGGATGATCAAACATTGCCTTCAGTCCCACTCCTATTGAGGAAGAAGATCCACCAGATTCCTCGTTTGATTCTATTGCTTTTTCCAGTCCTACTACAAAAGGCTATTAGCTCAAATGGCAGAGCGATGTGCAAAATTATGTACATGGTGTGGGTTCAAATTAATCCCGCATAGCCTATACATGCTTGCAAGTTGCGAACTAGGTTATGAGGTTACACATAAGTGAAAAGTTAGGAATATCAACATAAAAGTTAGCCCTAGTGTAGTAAAAGTTAAGAAAAAAAAATTATATCAATTTACGTAACTATTACTACATGAAGCTTAACTTTTAATGCAAAAAGCCTAACTTTAATTTTTTCACTCAATAAGAATAACTTTAACTTCTGGGGTTACACTTACGTGAAGAGTTAGGAATATCAACATAAAAGTTGATGTAGTAAAAGACTAAAAGCTAAAGAAAAGTTAAAGCCTAACTTTTACTTTTAATAACTTAACTTTAACTGCTAAAAGTCTGACTTTTATAATTTTCCCTTTCTTCAGCTAATGTGAGTCGTGCATTATTTTATGTGTTAAAGTTGTGGTTATGTAGGTTAAAGTTATGAAAACTGTTCTAAAAGTTAAGATAGTTTTTCGTCGTCTCAAACCTAACTTTTACTTTTATTAATTTAACTTTAACTACTAAAAGTCTGACTTTTATATTTCTACCTTTCTTCGACTAATGTGAGTCATGCAATCTGTTTTATTCCACACCTTGTAATTTTATGTGTTAAAGTTGTGGTTATGTTGGTTAAAGTTATGGAAATTGTTCTAAAAGTTAAGACAGTCTTCCGTCGACTCAAGCCTAACTTTTACTTTTAATAACTTAACTTTAACTGCTAAAAGTCTGACTTTTATATTTTTACCTTACTTCAGCTAATGTGAGTCATGCATTATTTTTATTTCACACATTGTAATTTTATGTGTTAAAGTTGTGGTTATGTAGGTTAAAGTTATGGAAATTGTTCTAAAAGTTAAAGCAGTTTTTCGTCGTCTCAAACCTAACTTTTACTTTTATTAACTTAACTTTAACTACTAAAAGACTGACTTTTATATTTCTACCTTTCTTCGGCTAATGTGAGTCATGCAATCTGTTTTATTCCACACCTTGTAATTTTATGTGTTAAAGTTGTGGTTATGTTGGTTAAAGTTATGGAAATTGTTCTAAAAGTTAAGACAGTCTTCCGTCGACTCAAGCCTAACTTTTACTTTTAATAACTTAACTTTAACTGCTAAAAGTCTGACTTTTATATTTCTACCTTTCTTCAGCTAATGTGAGTCGTGCATTCTTTTTATTTCATACATTGTACTTTTATGTGTTAAATTTGTAGTTTTATAAGGTTAAAGTTATGGAAATTGTTCTAAAAGTTAAGACAGTCTTCCGTCATTAATGTGAGTCGTGCATTCTCTTTATTTCACGCATTGTAATTTTATGTGTTAAATTTGTAGTTTTATAGGTGTTCTAAAAGTTAAGGAAGTCTTCCGTCATCTCAAAATTGATAACTTTTACTTTTAATAACTTAACTTTAACTGCTAAAAGTCTGACTTTTATATTTTTACCTTTGTTCAGCTAATGTGAGTCATGCATTATTTTTATTTTCACACATTGTAATTTTCTGTGTTAAAGTTGTAATTTTATAGGTTAAAGTTATGGAAATTTTATAACTTTAACTTTAACTTCTGAGTTTTCACTTAAGTGAAAAGTTAAGAAAAGTCTCATATAAGTTCATCTAACTTTTACTGTTTGAAGGCTAACTTTTGATTCAAAAATGCTAACTTTAACTTTTTTTTTACTCAAAAATGCTAACTTTTAACTTCTGAGGTTTCACTTAATTGAAAAATTAGGAATATCAATTACTCCGTAAAAGTTAAGAATATCAATATAAAAGTTAGCTCTGGCGTAGTAAAAGTTAAGAAAAGTATCATATAAGTTCACCTAACTTTTACGGCTTAAAGCTAACTTTTAATTCAAAAATGCTAACTTGAACTTTTTTTACTCAAAAAGACTTTAACATCCGAGGTTTCACTTAATTGAAAAATTAGGAATATCAATTACTCCGTAAAAGTTAAGAATATCCATATAAAAGTTAGCTCTGGTATAGTAAAAGTTAAGAAAATTCTCATATAAGTTCATCTAACTTTTACTGCTTGAAGGCTAACTTTTGATTCAAAAATGCTAACTTTAACTTTTTTACTCAAAAAGGCTAACTTTTAACTTCTGAGGTTTCACTTAATTGAAAAATTAGGAATATCAATTACTCCGTAAAAGTTAAGAATATCAATATAAAAGTTAGCTCTAGTGTAGTAAAAGTTAAGAAAAGTATCATATAAGTCAACCTAACTTCTACGGCTTAAAGCTAACTTTTAATTCAAAAATGCTAAATTTTACATTTTTTTAACTCAAAAAGCCTAACTTTAACTTCTGAAGTTTCATAATAAAATCAATAGCCTATGTAGGATTTGAACCTACATCTCCGCGCAAGTTGCACGGTGCTCGGCCAGTTGAGCTAATAGGCTTAATAATAAATAAAAAACCACACAATGTAGAACATATATAGGCATAAAAAGATTAGGTTGTCAAGTGTTGTTGCTGCTATGCTTGAAGTGTCAGTGCTCCTGTTGTTGGGAGTACTGGATTGGAATGATTGTTTGAATGAGAAATGGGGATGTCAGGCAATTGACTAATCTTAGTATTGTATCATGGATGTCTGGTTGTGTTGCAAAAGAGCTTGAAAACAATGAATTTGAGCTAGCCTACTGCATTTGGATACTCTACGCAGCTTACTTTTTTGTGCATTATCTATTTGCAAGGGAAACCTATTATTCAGGGGAATACAAAAAATTGATCCCAAATGCTCAAAGCCTTGAAGATAATGAGAGTCAGTTTATGACTCTAGCTGCCAAAGGAGATTTGCCCAACAAATTGGACTGAATACACAGTGCAGGCTGGTCTTCCCCTTCTGGAGCCATAACACTCACAACTGGCTCGCTACAGGAGAAATAGTGATTCCCTTAACTTAGTATAGTAGGTTCGCTACTGAAATTCCAAAATTTGCAATGACATATGTAGCTGAATACACCATTGGACGAAATTGACATGAGTTGCTTACCAGAAGCAACTGATAAGGGTAAGCAACAAACTATACCAGGGTAAGCAACAAACTATAACAGGGTAAGCAACAAACTATACCAGAAGCAACTGAGTCCCATACCAGAAGCAAAAAACCAGCAAATGATAAGGAAACAAGAGCTCACAACGAGGGTAACAACTCCACTCATTCACATCTCAAACTATTACTTGTATATGAATAACTTTAACCACAAAAAGGGTAACTTTTAAGCAAAGTAGTACCTAGAATAGATACATTGATTTTATATCAACATACAATATACCACAGAGAATAACAAAAACTTACCAAGCCAATTTCCATCAGATTCAGCAACATTATACTACAAAAAGTTAGATAATAATACTTGAAAGTTGAAACCAATAAGTTAATATGCACACCAATTATAACTTTTGACATTGGGAAACTTATAATTGAATAGGGTTATTAACTAAATCATATGATTTTGCAACCAAATCGCAATAATACAAACCAAAATTTGCACAATTATATGCACCCAAAGTTTAAAGAGATGAAATATGAACAATTGCAGTGAAAATAGAGAGTACCAGAACCAATTTTTATACACAAGTTTGTTGCTCATAACATCGACGAACTCGAGAACAAAAACATCAAATTAACCACCAGAAAAAAGGTCATTTGAGAAAATTAGGGTTCTAACTTTGATCATCAGAGAATCAATTGCAAATTAATAAAGTAAAGATAATAACCTGAAGAATAACAGATGCAGGAGATGGAGCCAGAGAATAGGTATGGCGAGAGATTCCGCGACAGCTAATCGGAGAAGACGAGGTGAAGTTGGCGGATAACAGAGGTTGTGACGGCGAATAGAGTTGCCAGAGAGAGGGAGGAAGTAGTGGAGGAGAGAGAATCGAAGCAGAGTGAAGAGGAGGAGTGAGATGCTCCGCCATTTTTGTGTCTGGGGGTGATGGGAGGAGAGAGAAAGGGAGGAGGTTGGTAAGTGGTAAGCATTTGGTCTGACATATCCGCGGCTAGCTTCGCACGTGTGAAATATTAGTGCACGTTAATATTAACGTACACCTGTTGCACGCAAGACCGATTGATAGAATATATCTATGTAATCAGTTGTATTATGGAGGCAATTACAAAATTCTTTTCATCGAGGTTTAATAATATAAAACTATTTATTATACTTTTTAATATATGATGTTATTTTTAAATGTGTAGTTATTTTTAGGTATAAAATGGAATATATTGTAGCGAGCGAAATTATATACAAAGAAAATTTAAAAATCACTTTAATAGCGCTTCATGGATAACCGCTATTAGAAAATAGTTTAAAATTTAGCGGCAAAATCTTTAACAGCACATCTTTTATAGAGTTTATAATGTGCTATAAGAAAACTCCTGATAGTACTTTTTATAGCGCTTTTGAAAAGCGCTATTAAAAGCACATTTTACTTTTAATAGCGAAGCCAACAACAGCGCTCTAACAAGCGCTGGTAAATGCATTATTAAGCGCTATTAAAAGCAATTTTTGTAGAAGTGTCTATTGATCTAAGTGAATATCAACTAGATTGAGATCGAGTGAAGATCAATTTTTGTAGTAGTGTCTATTGATCTAAGTGAAGATCAACTAGATTGAGATCAAGGAAAACTTATGGTACTTGAAAAGGTACATAAGATTAGTTCTTGATTCAAGGAAATGAAGATATGCTAAATAACTATTGCTACACGCATAAACACTAGCAAAAGATCAAGCAAGATCCCTTTGGAGTTAACCAATTGCAAGGACGAGCTATAGAGCATCATGTTTTGAAATGATAACATGGATTAAAGACCATGAGTTGTTGCGTGGGAAATTAAATATTAATTGCTATGTTCTAAGATATAGTTGGAAAGTCTTCTGCATATCTGTGAACTGCTTGGATAAGTAAATCCAAACAAAGCATCACTAGCAATAAAACAAGGTTGTTTATGTTAACGAGTTCTTCACTGAACTTGTGTAGATCACATGTGTGCTGACTTGATGGTTCTTCATTGCGAAATCCGTAAAACCACTATTGAAGTAAGAAAGACTAGATCACATAATAAACAAACTCAAAAGATCTTATCATCCTATCTCGAAAAGACATTCGATGAAAAAGAATATTAAGATCGGCAAAGCATGATAACTAAACCTATGCAACAAGTGAAGTACAACACTCACATTGTGGCACTGGGAGTCACAGATAGTTTTGAATTCCAGTAATTGTTTTAAAGATGGTTTTGAGGCCCATGGTTGTAAAACATTGGGGTTAAACATTTATCATATATGAAATGTATTTTCATTTTCCATTTAATTTGTGGTTTATGAAATGATGAGTCCTTTCAATTTGACGATATATTCAAGATAGACTGTCAGGACCAGTCATGTGGCTAAGAAATGCCTATCAAGTGAACTTGAATGTCAAAAGTTGAAAAAGGTCCCTGGTCAGAGTTTTCTATAAAGGTGGACGCATAGAAAACGCTAGACGGGTAGAATGCAAGATGACTAGTAGTTCTGCTTCTTGAACTATGAGGACATGGCAATGTCGCAATCATTTGCATAGATACTTACTTTGAGAAGACTAGTATCGGACAGACCTATGAAATTTACTGTAAGAGGTGAAAATCTGTCATAAGTAAATTTCATTTCATTATTAGACACTAATCCTCAATACCTGATTGATTTGAGATTACTTGTTTGAGAACTGGTTATTTTGACGTTGTCAACCGTCGCACCGTTAAAGGAGACTGATGTGGCAAAAAATAATTGGACATCGTGTCCCAATGATAGCTTGACTCATGTCCTCCATAAATGGCACGAAGGCCCAACTTGTTTGACAGGCCCAGTCCTAAAACGGCACCTTAAAGCCCTTTATTTCAAAACGCACCAGATAAGGACACATGTCTTCATCTCTAAAGATCAGCTAGTCATATAACTAGGGTTTTCGGACACTTCCCAGAAACCCTAGCCCTATATATAGTCCAATTCCCAAGGTAAAAGGGGAAATGAATTCATTCCCACCAACCTAAAACTATCTTTGCTCTGCCTTCTCTCTACAAATTACTTCTCTCTCTAGCTTATACTTACTTAAGCATCGGAGGGAATATTCCTACGGGAATATTCTTGTTTTGCAGGTTGCCAGAAGTTTGTGCCAGCTCATACTTGATACCTCCGAGGAACGCGTGACACGTCATCACCGTAAAAGATCCCACAACATTTGGCGCCGTCTGTGGGGAGGTACAGTATCATGGTAGAACTGCAATCAAAGGAAAGACGCCGGAGTTCCCTTCGACGCGTCAGCAAGCCCACAGGATGCCTAGCTCACAGGCAGGACGCCTAGCTCACAGGCAGGATGCCTAGCTCACAAGCAGGACGCCTAGCTCACAGGCAGGACGCCTAGCTCACAGGCAGGACGCCTAGCTCCCAGGCAGGACGCCTAGCTCACAGGCAGGACGCCTAGCTCACAGGCAGGACGCCTAGCTCACAGGCAGGACGCCTTGCTCCCAGTCAGGACGCCTTGCTCCCAGTCAGGATGCCTAGCTCACAGTCAGGACGCCTAGCTCCTGGTCAGGACTTGCAAGCTCCCCTTAAGACTTGCAAGCTCCCCATCAGGACTTGCTCTCATCAAGGCGCCTCATCAAGACTTCTCGTCAAGGCGCCTCATCAAGTCCTCTCGTCATCAAGGCCTCTCATCAAGGCGCCTCATCAAGACTTCTCGTCAAGGCGCATCATCAAGGCCTCTCATCAAGGCGCCTCATCAAGACTTCTCGTCAAGGCGCCTCATCAAGACGTCTCGTCAAGGCGCCTCATCAAGGCCTCTCATCAAGGCGCCTCATCTAGACTCCTCGTCAAAGCGCCTCATCAAGGCCTCTCATCAAGTCCTCCCGTCCAGCCGCCTCATCAAGGCCTCTCATTAAGGCGCCTCATCAAGACTCCTCGTCAAGGAGCCTCATCATGACTCCTCGTCAAGGCGCCTCATCAAGACTCCTCGTCAAGGCGCCTCATCAAGAATCCTCATCAAGGCGTCACATCAAGACTCCTCGTCAAGGCGCCTCACCAAGAATTCTCATCAGGACTCGCAAGCTCCCCATCAGGACTTGCAAGCTCCCCATCAAGACTCCTCGACGGGACTCCTCGTCAGGACCCCTTGTCAGAACCTATAAAACCGAACGACTTACTAAATGCCTACAAATATAGGGGCAAACCCTCCAAAAAGAACCATCAAGAGTAGCTCCTCGACAAGGAGTCCTCATCAAGACGCCTTGTGAAGACTCCTTGTCAAGACTTGCAAGCTCCCCAACGGGACTGACTCCCTCATGGACTTGCTCCCCATCGGGACTTGCTCGTCACCAAGGCGCCTCATCAAGCCGCCTTGTCCAAACTCCTTGTTAGGACTTGCAAGCTCCCCTCAAGACTTGCAAGCTCCCCAACGGGACTTACTCCCTCATGGACTTGCTCGTCACCAAGGCGCCTCATCAAGACGCCTTGTCCAAACTCCTTGTCAGGACTTGCAAGCTCCCCTCAAGACTTGCAAGCTCCACATCGGGTCTTACTCCCTCATGGACTTGCTCCCCATTGGGACTTGCTCCTCACCAAGGCGCCTCATCAAGACGCCTTGTCCAAACTCCTTGTGAGGACTTGCAAGCTCCCCTCAAGACTTGCAAGCTCCCCATCGGGACTTACTCCCTCATGGACTTGCTCCCCATCGGGACTTGATCCCATCATGACTCAATAAAGATAGTCAATCAATATCGACGCCTTCTCATAGATGGCGTCAGAAAAGACTAATCGGTTGACGGCCTAAGGAGTGGTCTAGATTAGCGCCCCAAATTAGATTGATCACCTAAAACACTGGGGTTACCGTCCACATATGGGCAACAAAATTCATTTCCAAAAACCAGCATATGACTGAAAATGGATGAATACATAAAAAGTGCACAGAAGGCACAGAATTTCCTAAATACGCACACAGCGCGAAAACCAAAATAAAGAGTGCCAAAAAGCACCAATGTTAATACAAAGCACCGGCGCCGCGAAAACGAACAGTCAAAGAAAAGGTTAAGGACCAGGAGCGGTCAAACTACCATCCTGGACGTCCAGCTCGACGGAGGAATTCACTTCTTCTTCCTCCATGTCTTCCTCCTCCCAATCAGGACTTGCAAGCTCCTATCATGACTTGCAAACTCCCATCATGACTCATGACTAGCCACATGTTAGATCCCAAGTTTCTCTCTAAATGTGCCCAAGTTGAGTCGCAACTAACAAAATGTTGCATCCCGCCATAAAGTACTAGTTGAGTCGCTCATTAAATTTTCAAAGGCGACTTACCTTGTAAAAAAGATAAGACCCCTTTGAGGGGCAAATGATGTGGCAAAAAATAATTGGACATCGTGTCCCAATGATAGCTTGACACATGTCCTCCATAAATGGCACGAAGGCCCAACTTGTTTGACAGGCCCAGTCCTAAAAAGGCACCTTAAAGCCCTTTATTTCAAAACGCACCAGATAAGGACACATGTCTTCATCTCTAAAGACCAGCCAGTCATATAACTAGGGTTTTTGGACACTTCCCAAAAACCCTAGCCCTATATATAGTCCAATGCCCAAGGTAAAAGGGGCAATGAATTCATTCCCACCAACCTAAAACTATCTTTGCTCTGCCTTCTCTCTACAAATTACTTCTCTCTCTAGCTTATACTTACTTAAGCATCGGAGGGAATATTCCTACGGGAATATTCTTGTTTTGCAGGTTGCCAGAAGTTCGTGCCAGCTCATACTTGATACCTCCGAGGAACGCGTGACACGTCATCACCGTAAAAGATCCCACAACAAAGACCATAACGGCAACGCTCAGGTAATCACCTATCAAACGAAGCCTAACCTCAAGATCACAAGATTGGGATTGTCCTCCCATAAATCGGGATGAGATCCTGAAAGTTGTACAAGGCCACTCGGAGAGCTAGAAACTGAAAAATGCATGACCGTGCTCAGATGAATCATAGGCTATGATTATCTGTTTATTTGATCAGTTGAAATATGAAACCGAGAAATACCTCTGGACATAATAAGGATGACTACTCTTGCCTTATGTTCATGAGCAAGCATCAAGCGAGAAAGGAATTAGGCAATGCACACTTGTCCCTAAGGACAAGTGGGAGACTGAAGGAAATAATGCCCTTGGTCCAAGTATGCATTCAATGCTAAGTCTAAAAATGCGGTTCAGTATTAATTCATTATGCAAGTTAATAATTCAGTGAGATCAAGTGAGCTGAATGCCTAGATAGAGGCCGCTTCAGTTCAAGTGGAATTAATAATATTAATCCACAACTTAATCTTGACTGAACCCGTAGAGTCACATAAATAGTACGTGGACGGATCAAGTATTTAAGTAAATTAAATACTCTATTTATGAATATTCGGAATCGACGGATCTCGGATCTAGTGGGAGCTGAAATCGTCAAAAGGCAAAATATGAATACTCTAGATATGATGATATTGCCGGAAACGGAAATATGGATCATAAAGGAAATATAAATATTATCCAAGTCGTAGATGTTGCCGGAAACGGAAACATGGTACGTATCGGAAAATATTATCGGAAATGGAAATATTGCCGTAATCGGAAATGTTGCCGGAAACGGAATTATTGTCGGAATCGGAAATATTATCGAAATCGGAAATATTATCGGAATCGGAAAATAATTCCGGAATCGGATATATTAAATATTTGTTCGAAACGGAAATTAATTCCGGAATCAGAAATATTAAATATTGTTCGAATCGGAAATGAATTCCGGAATCGGAAAATTGATCGAAAGCGCGTCCTACGAAATAAACATCGGACGAGCTTGCTAGACGCAAGGCCCGGCACGAAGCCAGACCTGCGCCTAGCAAAGCCCGCGCGCAGCAAGGCAAATCAAGCAACCCGCCAAGCACCGCAAGGCCCAATAAAGCAACACGTAAGGACAGCGAGGCCAGCAGGCTAGCACGCCAAGCGTGGGCTGCAGTGCTGCTAGGCCGAGCTCACCGCGCGCGCGCGCCCATCGCCATTCGTGTGATGTGCGTGTGTGTGCCTTGAGTTCGTGCATGCATCGAATCCTTAAGCGTTTAGGATTAGTTCGATTAAATATTATTTTCCTAAAACTACTAGAGTTAGTTTTTGAAATAAACAAAAACTTAATAGATTTAATTAATATCTAATTCTAATAAGATTAGGTTAATTAAATCCTAGTAGGTTTCTAGTTTCGATGATCCTACCCTATAAATAGGTGATGGCAATCACAATTTATAATACATAAAAAAGTATTCATATAGTTTTAAGCTAAAAACTAAAGTTAATAATTTGCCACAAATTATAATCGAATAACATAAAATCTTAGGCTAAATTCTAGTTAATTGAATCTAAGGCAGATCTGAACGTGCTGTGGACTATCTACGGAGGGACTACACTTGGAGTCTTAAACTTGTTCTTGTTCGGTTCGGGAACAGCTAGGGAGGGAACGCTACAAATTTATGCATCCTAAATTATGCTAATTGTTATGTGGCAATTAATTTGGCTTCTTAGCGTTATGGTTTTTTCGCATGAAATATATGTTTTATATTTTTCATAACCTAACAGTAGTATCACCAGCCTCTAATTAATTCCATAATCAATTATAGTTAACATGGTTATATTTTATAAATTTACAACGTATTAAAGGGGTGATTAATTTCGATTTTTTGTAATTAATTGCAAATTCGTGCGATTATTTAATTATATGTTCGCAGAATTTTCGACAGTTTAGTCAATAATGGTCGAAATCGTTTAATTTTATAGAGGATTTCGCATGTAAATAACGTTTTAAAATTTTGACTAAAATCAAAGATTTGATGCCGAACCCAGAATTCCCAAATTCGAAACCTAACTATGACTTCTCGGAGGTTTTAGTTTTTCGAAAGCAAAATTTGTAATTTTTAAGATGTTAAATTAAATATTTGCGATTCTTGTTTGTAAATCTTGAATCTATGATTGACCTACTGTATATTTTTCACAATTTTAATGCCTAAGCTTGTTAATTATACAACATAATTTGTAATTGTAATTAACTTGTTGAAATTCGAATAATTTAGAATTTGATTTGATTTTCATAATTAATTAGCAATTTAATTAGGAATCCATGATTAAAAACCACCATAAAATTTGTTAAATTCGGAAAATTTTAAAATTTTATGACCTAAATTTAAATCCATGAAAATAAACTTGATCCGAAATTAATTTGAATAACAAATTTTCGATTTTTATCCCTAAATTTATGAAATTAATATGATTTATTAATTTGTCGATAAATTTAAATTATAAAGTTTTGATTTTCATAAAATCCGCTCAAGAATCTGCAGACAGAGTAACTGACTCAGGTGGGAACTGGATACTCAAGAATGGTTTGGCGACCCAATACCGCCTCCAAACTTCAAGTCGATTTGCATTCAGCGCAACAGGTTTCGGGTTCTCTTCAATACAGTCCGGGATCTCCTGTTTCAAGCCATACTGTCTCATCACTCGGGCAGGCGAGTAGAAGACCAGCATTGTGAGGCTTGGCACCCTCAAAGCAATAGAACCAGGGGCATATTTCATAGCAGCAATCCCCCACCAAGGAGCTACCCACCTTATACAAGATTCAACCCCAGAGAGTGTACACCGCCACTCATCCAATGAAAGCCGGCCATGCAGCATGGGTCGCACCGTGAATCCCTTTCTATTATAGCTCGCCATGTTCTCCGGTGGTGCCACCAACATGAGCCTCTCCATAAGCCAAACCTTGGGGAGTATACAAGAAGCACATTTCAAAATTCAACATTTAAAATTCAAATACAAGTACAAAATTCAACATACAAGAGAGCTCCAGATCCTTACTTGGAGTAACACCGGACTTCCCGATGGCAAAGAAGAGGGGTCCGACTTCAGCATATCAAGGCCCATCAATGTTTCGCCAATCACAAGCGGCATTGGGTCCCGACCATTAGCACACTGCTCTACAATCTCTAATAGGGAGGCATCACCATTGCTAAACCCCTGCTTCGAAAAGAGGAAGCGAGCGAATATACAAAAACTCAAGGCTCTCAAGCGAAAAACTTTGGGAACATCAAGCCCAACAAAGTAGGTGACAAAGAGGGACAAATCCACCCCTCTGCCATATACAACAGCACTCAAAAGTGGGGGCTTCAAGCCCAAATACCTTTCAAAACTCAAGAAAAAGTATTTTTCAACACTAGGCATGCATGGCTCCAGCATCAAGGGCCACCCCAATATAGCACTAAATTCCTCAGGGAGGGGACAAGCCTGATATATACACTAGGCATGATGATTCGGGTCCCAAGCCTCCAGAGCAGCAAGAATAAAGTGAAAATCCAATTTTACAAACCGGAAAGAGACGAGCACCCCAAGATGCATGCCATCAAGCTCTATTTTCTCCAATTTGTCTAGCGAACCAAGCCACGAGTTCAAGGCACTTTCAAAGGACACAACCATACTTTCTTTTCTTTTCGAGAGGAAGCAGTATGCAATGATAGCAGGGAAGGATTGATGCAAGAAATGATCCAACAAGCTCCCTATTTATACAAGAGTTGGCTTGTACGTCAGCCCACAGGCGCCAGGCACCAAGCCCGCGCCAAACGCCGGGAGCCTGCACCAAAGGAAGAGGCCACCGTCCTCTCTTATGACTCCGAGTACACACTCTTTAGTGTTCGGACAGCAGAGTCCAACATCCATTATTCAAGATTCCAAAGCCGCAAGCCGCGCAATTTCAAGCAGTCCGGATCAACGCTTCGGGAAGATTTCGGATCAATTTTTTTTCAAAATTCAAGCATTCTAGTCTTAGATCGGCGTCCTATGTCGAGTCTGCATGTGCATTAGCAAAAGTTGAATATACTTTGACTTGCGCTTTTCCTAACCAAAAACCCTCAGTCAAAGTGGGGGCTTAAAGTGGGTATATACACCGGAAAAAATGGGCAAATTTTTTTTCCAAACTTTTTGCAAATTTATCATGCATGCATATAGCTACAAAATTTAAAGGCACACACAACGCATACAATTTCAAGCATTCAAACATACAAAAGCCAATCTTCAAAAAAATTCAAACCAATTCAAGTTCAAAGCCATATAAACCATACAAAAATTCAAGTTTCAATCCATACAAATACAATACAATTCAGCCTATACAAAATCAACCCAGGCAAGCTGGAACTCGCTACCATGCAGGGTCAGTCTGAGTCATCATCAGCGATGACGTCAATCACAGGTGCCTTATCCCTGTTACGCCTCCTAAGGCGCTCCAGCTCCCGATCCAGCTCCGTCCCAGGGGTACTAGGATCCTCCTCCGAGATACGAAGTATGCCTGTGGAGGGATGAACTCCCTGCCGAGAAGAGGAATACTGATAAGGCGGCGGCATCGGCATATACGGCCTGACGCATCCTCTCCATCTTCGCATAACAAGCCCATGAACTTGCACCCCAAGGCTGAGGACCACTTCCTCCGAAGTAGTAACCGGAAGGAGGAACAAAGGGCCGTGAACCGCTAGCACCTCCAAATGAATGTCTGGTGGGATCAACATGTACAAAAGGGTTAGCTCCCCGCTCAGCATCATAATGCCTCTGATGAGCACCAACACCGGACCCCTGTCCCAGCTCCAAGCTCGGTCCCTCCTCTCCCAAGGACGTCTCCGCCTGAGGCTCCCTGTCAACTGAGTCTCTACGGTCTCGACGGCGCTCCTATACAAAATACAATTTCAAGAATCAATTTCCCAGTTGGAATTTCTAGTATACAAGTTTCAAGATCAAGTGAGGTACCTCTCTGTTTCGGCCAGAAAGCTTCCGGGTCAGCTTGGCGCACTGCCTCTTCCAAGAATCAAGCAAGAGCATCCATCGACGCACTCTCACCCGAGGCGCCTGCATACAAAGTTCAAGATCAATTTCCCCATACAAATTTACAAACAGTTTCAAAAATGCAACAGTACTTACAGGGGCGTAATGCTCAGGTACAACATCATATGATTTCCGGTGCGGAGGAGAAGCCCAAGGAATGGTCTCCACCACCTCTTCCCCGTCTGAGTTCTCACAGCGGAGGATCCTATCAGCATGAGGAATGTGAAGGAAATAATTCCCTTAGCTTGGTCCAAGTATGCATTCTATGTTAAGTCTAATAAATGCGGTTCAGTATTAATTAACAAGTTAATAATTCAGTGAGATCAAGTGAGCTGAATGCCTAGCTAGAGGCTGCTTCAGTTCAAGTGGAATTAATGATATTAATCCACAACTTACTCTTGACTGAACCCGTAGGGTCACACAAATAGTACGTAAACGGATCAAGTATTTAATGGCATTAAATACTCCATCTATGGATATTCGGAATCGACGGATCTTGGTTTCAATGGGAGCTGAGATCGTCACAGGCAAGAAATGAATACTCCGGAAACGATGATATTGCCGGAAACGGAAATATGGATCGTATCGGAAATATAAATATTATCCAAGTCGTAGATGTTGCCGGAAACGGAAACATGGTACGTATCGGAAAATATTATCGGAAATGGAAATATTGCCAGAATCGGAAATATTGCCGGAAACGGAAATATTGTCAGAATCGGAAATATTATTTGAATCGGAAAATAATTCCGGAAACGGAAATATTAAATATTTGTTCGAAACGGAAATTGATTCCGGAATCGGAAATATTAAATATTGTTCGTATCGGAAATGAATTCCGGAATCGGGAATTTAATCGGAAGCGTATCGTACGAATTAGCATCGGACGCGGCCCGCTAGACGAAGGCCCAGCACGAAGCCAGGCCGTCGCCCAGCGAGCCAACGCACACCAGCGCACGCCAAAGCCTCGACCAGGCCCAGCGCAAGGCCAGGCCCAGCCAAGGCCTTGGGCGCGCGCGCGGAGCACAGCAGTGGGCCGAGCGTTGTGCGCCTAGCGTGGGCCGCAAGGCTTGCGCGGGTGTACGGTGCTCGTGCAATGCTTGTGCGGGAATCCTGAAGCAATCGGGATTCGAAGTGTGATTAAATCCTAAAACTATTAGATAATGATTATTTAATTAGAGTCCTAGTAGGGTTATAATTAAATAAATTAGTATCCTAATAGGATTCCAAAACCCTTTCCATAACTCTATAAATAGGTGCCTAGGATCCGGACGTGTTGTGGACTATCTACGGAGAGACGACACTTGGAGTCCTAAAGACTTGTTCTTGTTCGGTTCGGGCGCAGCTAGGGAAGGCACGCAACAAAGAGTATGCATCTAAATTATGCTATATGATTATGTGTAAATAATATGTATTCCTGGCTAAATGGTTTTTCCGCATGATTTATGAATTGTCATATGTATCATAACCTAACAGAATGTCCTTGGGATCAACCTCCTCCTCCTACATATAATCATACACTCATGCAAGCAATACAAGAATGCAAGAATACAAGAATACATGAATACAAGGTTCAAAAGCCCCCCGGCAGTACGAAGCGTACTGGTGGGGCCAACCTCCTCAGGAATTCTTCATAGCTACCCTTCCTGTGTACAAACACCCTCCAAGAGCGGCAAACAGCCTTGCCCCTAGCCTCCTCATAGAGCCGGGCAAGATCTTCATCCAGAGAAAGCATGGACTCCTATGGATCCTTGGGGACAAGCCTATCCCCTGAATGGTGTTGAAGGGACACTCGCTCCCCAGATACCACATATGGCGGTACACCCTTGGAAGAAAAACCCGCCGCCCAGACAAGAAATGGGCACGAGCAGCCGAGACAGGTACACCCGCGTTGGCAAAAGGACGCCATACCACCTGCAAAAGCAAACAATTCAGGCAACAGTACAAATACAAATATAAGAAAGCAAAACAGTACAAAAGATTACATCTTCAGCGGATAGAACTCTCCAAGCCTTGCGAGAAGCCGCCAAAGACGCACCCACGCGCACCGCTCCTATCCAAGAGGCAGCATACGGGTATACCGCATCTCTAGTACGCTCTGGCGCCAAAGTCGGAAAGTGCTCATATATCCAAATCTTTCAAGGAACAAGCAAAATATCAGTCAAGTTCAAAATACAAGCATACAAGTACAAAGTACAAGAGAAGCCATAGAGAAGCCATGCTCGGGTCATTCCCAGTGCAGTCCGGGAGGCCCGCTTCATCTCGTACAAAAGGTGGTTGTATGCCAAACCAGCCCAGTTATAGCTCGAAACAGCTCCCAAGTCCCGCAAAGCGGACAAGAATTTGATGTGCACCCGACTATTCCTACTCGGGGCCATCACTCTGCTCACGAAGGCTAGGAGGAAGAGCCTAGCCCTCTGCTCCGCGGACACACCCCCACCGCAGATAGCCTCCACAATCACCTTCACGGAAGCGTGAGCATCATCATCAAACAAGTCAACAACAGGGCCGAGCAAGTCCCTGGCAGCGGCCGAGCGCCACGTAAGCTCAGAATCAAAGGTCACATTCCTCTCAGAAAAAGGAAGACCTGTAATCATTGCAAATTCAAGAGGGGTGATAGTAATCTCCCCCCATGCCATGTGGAAAGTGTTGGTGATATCCCACCACCGCTCTAACAAAGCTCACAAACGATTTTTAATCCCCGTTCTCCTCGGATAACCTCCCATGGTGCGCCAGAAATCGGCTAGGCCCATCTGCGACCAAATCTCCATAGCCTCCTCATCAACACGGAGAGATTTAAATTCCCTCTGAACCTCCACCAAGGACCATTAAGTACGGAACGACTTTCCATCGGCCTACAGGTGAACGAGTTAGCTCAAGACCTATACAATTACAATGTACAAACCCAAAACACAATACAAGACTCACCATGCCAGCGCGAGGCCGCTGAGACAAATGCCAATCCGGCCGAAACACCAGGTCGGAAGGGATCCAACCAGTGCTAGGGAAAGCGGGCGCATCTAGGGAAAACCATACCCCCACCTGGCGCATTTATTGCAGCCGCTTCATCATCCAAAGCATCTTCCTCGGCAGCTCGAACCACAGATGATTCAGCGAGTTTCCTCCGAGTGTGACGAGGCATACTAAATCAAGTAGCATACAAAGTGTCAAAATTCTAAACTGTGGGCTATCCTATGCTGGTCTATGCAAAGTCAAATTGCTTCCAAAATTCAAGATCCAAAATCCCACCCTCGAGATCCAAATCTAAGTACAATCTCAACTAGTAGACCATCCCATTGGTTTTACTAGGCCTTTTCCACTCAAAATCATATAAGGCAAGTCAAATTTGGGCACCGACCCACAAAACGGAGCGTGCCGGGCCCCTTCCCGTAAAATCGGAATTCAAAAACCCGAGAAAGGCTTGTTTTTAGACGCTAAACGATGCCTTAACCTCCAAGCAAATACAAAACGCCAAACCTAGTACTATTCGTACAACAGGTACAACGCTACAAGACGAAACAAGGACGATTCCCCTTCCTTGCTTTGGCGGCATTCAAGCCACGTCAGCAGCGCACTGCGCTGGCCTGGCGCCATGCGCTGGCGTGTGCTGGCGTTTTGCACCATTCCCTCCTATAAATACCCATCATTTCCATCGAAAAAAGGGGGAGCACAACAATACAACGTCGTAATTTTGACATTACGTCTCAAAATACAACTTAAAACTCCTCAAAAACACATTCAAAATTCCTAAATTCCAAAGCAATTGGGAGCTGAAGCCTAAATCTAACTAGGTAAATCCTAATCCCATTCTAATCTACTATGTTGCTTTGATTTCTAAATGATTAGCAAGTTGGTGTTTTTTAATCAATAAAAAATACCACTTGCAACAATCACACATGTTTTCCAAAAATACAAACTTTTTCAAAATACAAAATACAATTTTCAAAGATTCAAGGATGTCCAAGTGGTTTACAATCATCTCTTGGGCCAGAATCACCATCAAACATGGGGTAATCAAAGATAAACACCTTTTAACATTTAAAGGTTTATTCTTTAAGATTCAAAACTCCATTTTCAATATACAAATTCAAGTCTTCAATTTTCAAAGATCTTGCCATGTTTAGGGTTATTCATAGTTATTTCCCTAAACTAGGATCATTTGAAGTTCAAATTTCAATCATTTGAAGTTCAAATTTTAATCATTTCAAGTTCAAACATTTCAATATTCAAGCTTTCAATTTCAAGTTTAATATGCAAAATCTAGGATATTTGGGTTGAGCAACCTCTCCCAAGTTGAGATTTTTGTCTTTGAATTCGTGTCGGGCGCACTTATTTTTAAGGAGCCGCTTGGCGTTCGAATCTTATGTGCCCAAGTACAAATTTCAATTATGCACCTTTACAAATCGCAATTTCAATATCGCACCTTTCAATACCGCACTTTCAATAACGCACTTTCAATATCGCACTTTTAATACCGCAATTTCAATACTGCAATTTCAATTCCACACTTTCAATTCCGCACTTTACTTGCCTAGTCCATTTATAGGCAATGTGGACCTTCTCCCTAGTCCTTTTCTAGGGGGTCTTGTATTTACTAATTCCGCACTTTATTTAGTATTGTGATGTTGCTTTATATGTTTTATCTCTTTCATCACCAACATGCTAAATACAACAAAATACAAAGGTTACATCACGCTTAACGAAGATATTTTTAGACAAACCGGCCTTAGGTTCCTTAAATCAATCTTTAAAGCAAAGTGACCACCGTACAATTAGAAATTCTATTTTGCTCTAAAAATCAAACCCACATAGTCTAATCTAGGGTTTATTTTCCAACTAATGTTGTGCCAACGTACTTGAATATTTCAAAAGCTCGCTGAATAAGCATTTTCGTTCCCGATCCCGGATCTCACCCATCCGTTTCAAGGATTCAAGGCCTTATCCAGAAATAGAGTCATTTGCGGTCTTTCCAAACAAGATCTTAAATAAAGTTTGGTGGCGACTCCTTCGAGGTGCAAAAGTTCAAACGCTTCTCTAAACGAGCCGACCGGCCTCCTAACCCCCCCCCCCTTGTAGGAAACGGGAAAAAACACCCCCTACAGCAAGCAATTGGGAATTGGAACTGTACTTTAGTGAAGCTAATAAGAATTTTAGTTTCATAAAATTTGCATGATACTTATAGATGTATAAGAAGTTTAGTGGGAGTACGTAAAAACTTAATTGGTCCTACGTGTATTACACACAATGGTAATGACTTAGATTTGAAATTATTCATCAATGCTGGACCAAGGCGAAACTTAGTACATACTAGGTATTAAGGTCTATTTACAAAGATCTTAGAATATTGTTTTAGACTAAGTAATGGCATTTACTAAATCAAACACGAAAGACTCCATTAGAGATATTCAACCCATATGAATAAATCTAAGTAAAGAATGTTTGAACTATGTATAAGCATTTACTAAGCTAAACATCAAAGAGTCTAAATGAGATTCTTAACCTATATTATATGTCATAGAATTTAGCTGGATTTAGTATCTAATGAAACTAGAAGAGCTAAATTTACATGAATAGAATTCAATTGGGAATTATTCTGCAAAAGAATTTATCATGTATCGAATCGCCAAAAATGTATCGTATGGCTTTAGGCATGACGAACATATACCAATCTCTATTGATCTAAGTGATTATCAACTAGATTGAGATCAAGAAAATCTTATGGTACTTGAAAAGGTACATAGGAATAGTTCTTGATTCAAGGATATAAAGATATGCTAAAAAATTGATGCTACACGCATAAACACTGGCAAACGATCAAGCAAGATCCCTTTGGAGTTAACCATTGGCAAGAACGAGCTATATGCATCGTGTTTTAAAATGACAACATGGATTGGAGACCATGATTTGTTGCGTGGGAAAATTATATTAATTTCTATGTTCTAAAATACAGCTGGAAAGTCTTCCACATATCCGTGAACTACTTGGATAAATAAATCCGAACATAGCATCACTAGAAACCCATACAGTTGAAGTAAAAGTACTTATTGCCTAAGAAGCAATAAAACAGGGTTGTTTAAGTTAAGAGTTATTCACTGAACTTGGGTAGATCACCTGTCTGCTGGCTTGATGGTTCTTCATTACAAAATGTATAGAACCACTCTCGAAGCAAGAAAGACGTCTGCTAACTTGATGGTTCTTCATCGCAGAATGCGTAGAACCACTATTATAGAAAGAAAGACTAGATCATAGAATAAACATACTCAAAAGATCTTATCATCATTTCTCGAAGAACATTCGATTAGAAGGATATTAAGATTGGCAAAGCATGATAACTAAACCTATGCAACAAGAAAGAAACAACACTCACATTATGGCACTGGAAATCAAGCATAGCTTTGAATTCCATTAATTGTTTTAAAAATGGGTTTGAGGCCCATGGTTGTAAAACATTGGGGTTGAACATTTATCTTATTTCGTAATTGCATTTAATCTTGGTTTAGTATTAAATGATGTGTCTTTTCAATTTGATGATATATTTAAGATAGACTGTCAGGACCAGTTATGTGACTAAGAAATGTCTAGCTATCAAGTGAAATTGAATGTAAAAAATTGAAAATGGTCCCTGGTCGGAGTTTTCTATAAAGGTGGACGCATAGAAAGCACTAGACGACTAGAATGCAAGATGACTAGTAGTTCTGTTTCTTGAACTATGTGAACATGGCAATGTCGCAATCATTTGCATAGATACTTACTTTGGGAAGACTACTATCGGACAGACCTATGAAAATTTACTGTAAGAGATGAAAATCTGTCATAAGTAAAATTCATTAAAATTATTAGACACTAATCCTCAATACTTGAGTGATTTGAGATTACTTATTTGAGAACTGGTTACTTTGACGTTGTCAACTGTCTCACCGTAAAAGGAGGCTATAACGGCAACGCTCGGGTAATCACCTATCAAACGAAGTCTAATTTCAAGATCGCAAGATTGGTATTTTCCTCCCATAAATCGGGATGAGATGCTGAAACTTGTACAAGGCCACTTGGAGAGCTAGAAACTGTAAAATGCATGGCCGAGCTCAGATGAATCATATGTTATGATTATCTGTTTATTTGATCAGTTGAACTCTGAAACCGAGAAATACCTCTAGACATAATAAGGATGACAACTCTTACCTTATGTTCATAGGGATGCATCAAGCGACAAAGGAATTAGGAAATGCACACTTGTACCTAAGAACAAGTGGGAGACTGAAGGAATTGAAATATTGCCCTTGGTCCGAGTATGCATTCAATGCTAAGTCTAATAAATGCGGTTCAGTATTAATTAATTATACAAGTTAATAATTCAGTGAGATCAAGTGAACTGTATGCCTAGCTAGAGGCCGCTTCAGTTCAAATGGAATTAATAATATTAATCCACAACTTACTCTTGACGGAACCCGTAGGTTCACACAAATAGTACGTGAACGGATCAAGTATTTAAGTGAATTAAATACTCCATTTATGGATATTCGGAATCCACGGATCTCGGTTCCACTGGGAGCTGAAATCGTCAAAAGGCAAATTACAAGTTCTCCGGAAACGGAAATATGGATCGTATCGGAAATATAAATATTATCCAAGTCGTAGATGTTGCCGGAAACGGAAACATGGTACGTATCGAAATTATTATCGGAAATGGAAATATTGTCGGAATAGGAAATATAGCCGGAAACGGAAATATGGTCGGAATCGGAAATATAACTGGAATCGGAAAAAAATTCCGGAATCGGAAATATTAAATATTTGTTCGAAACGGAAATTAATTCCTAAATCGGAAATATTAAATATTGTTCGAATCGGAAATGAATTCCGGAATCGAAAAATTAAGCGGATGCGCGTCGGACGAGCTTGCTAGACACAATGCCCAGCATGAAGCCAGGCCTGCTCCTAGCAAAGCCCGCGCGCAGCAAGGAAAAGCAAGCAGCCCGTTAAACATCGCAAGGCCAAGCCAAGCAACACGCAAGGCCAGGCCCAGCGAGGCCAGTAGGCTGGCACGCCCAAGCGTGGGCTGCAGCGCTGCTAGGCCGAGCTCTCCGCGCGAGCGCACCCTGCGGCCTTCGTGGGTTGTGCGTTGGTGTGCGTTGAGTTCGTGAATGCATCGAATCCTTAAGAGTTTAGGATTAGTTCGATTAAAGATTATTTTCCTAAAACTACTAGATCGAGTTAGTTTTTGAAATAAACATTAACTTAATAGATTTAATTAATATCTAATTCTAATAAGATTAGGTTAATTAAATCCTAGTAGGTTTCTAGTTCCGATGATCCTACCCTATAAATAGTTGATGGCAATCACAATTTATAATACATAAAAAAGTATTCATATAGTTTTAAGCTAAAAACTAAAGTTAATAATTTGCATCAAATTATAATCGAATAACATAAAACCTTAGGCTAAATTCTAGTTAATTGAATCTAAGGCGGATCAGAACGTGTTGTGGACTATCTACGGAGGGACTACACTTAGAGTCCTAAACTTGTTCTTGTTCGGTTCGGAGAAGCTAGGGAGGGAACGCTACAAATGTATGCATCCTAAATTATGCTAATTGTTATGTGGCAATTAATTTGGATTCCTGGCTTTATTGTTTTTCCGCATGAAATATATGTTTTATATTTGTCATAACCTAACAGCCGGAAACGGAAACATGGTACGTATTGGAAAATATTATTGGAAATAGAAATATTGGCAGAATCGGAAATATTGTTGGTACCGGAAATATTAGCGGAATTGGAAATATTGTCGGAATCGGAAATATTAAATATTTTTTCGAATCGAAAATTAATTCCGGAATCGGAAATATTTAATATTATTCAAATCGAAAATGAATTCTGGAATCGGAAATGAATTCCGGAATCGGAAAACGAATCGTAAGCGCGACATACGAAACGATCGTCGGACGAGCTTGCTAGACGCAAGGCCCAACACGAAGCCAGGCCCGCGCCTAGCGAAGCCCGCGCGCACAGCGAGCAGCAAGGAAGGCCCAGCGCGCGAGCAACGAGCAAGACAGGCCCATCCGCGTAGCAAGCGAGCAAGGCAAGGCCCAGCAGCAGCGCCCACGATTGGCCGTGTGCTGCCAGGGCCCTGCCTTGGGCCGAGCCGCGCACCAACGCCCTTTGTGGGCTACGTGTGTGCAATGCTACGTACGACCGATGCCTTGGTCGTTTAGGATTGCTTGATTAAATCGTTTTCCTAATTCTACACGAATTAAATGTTTTTGAGTTTGATTAAACGTTAAATTCTAATGGATTAATTTAACTAGAATCACAATAGATTTAGTTATTTGAATCCTAGTAGAAATCCAAATCCGTTATTTCCTCCCTATAAATACGTGGTTCATAATCACAATTTATATACAACAATTCAATAAGTATTCATATAGTTAAGTTCAAGTACGAATTTAATAGGTTGCCTAAATATATAACTAAGTTTTCGAATAAACATAATACCTTAGAGAATATCCTAGTTGGTTAATCTTGAAGGAAATAATGCCCTTGGTCCAAGTATGCATTCAATGTTAAGTCTAATAAATGCGGTTCAGTATTAATTAACAAGTTAATAATTCAGTGAGATCAAGTGAGCTGAATGCCTAGCTAGAGGCCGCTTCAGTTCAAGTGGAATTAATGATATTAATCCACAGCTTACTCTTGACTGAACCCGTAGGGTCACACAAATAGTACGTAAACGGATCAAGTATTTAATGGCATTAAATACTCCAACTATGGATATTCGGAATCGACGGATCTTGGTTTCAGTGGGAGCTGAGATCGTCACAGGCAAGAAATGAATACTCCGGAAACGATGATATTGCCGGAAACGGAAATATGGATCGTATCGGAAATATAAATATTATCCAAGTCGTAGATGTTGCCGGAAACGGAAACATGGTACATATCGGGAAATATTATTGGAAATAGAAATATTGCCGGAATCGGAAATATTGCCGGAAACGGAAATATTGTCTGAATCGGAAATATTATCGGAATCGGAAAATAATTCCGGAAACGGAAATATTAAATATTTGTTCGAAACGGAAATTAATTCCGGAATCGGAAATGTTAAATATTGTTCGTATCGGAAATGAATTCCGGAATCGGAAAATTAATCGGAAGCGCGTCGTACGAATTAGCATCGGACGAGCTTGCTAGACGAAGGCCCAACACGAAGCCAGGCCCACGTCCAGCAAGGGAAACGCGCGCCACAACACGCCAGCCCAAGGCTGCGCCAGGCCCACCGCAAGGCAGGCCCAGCGCGCGCCCAAGGCTGCGGCAATCGTGGGCTGCGATGCTCGGGCTGTACGCGCGCGCGCATGGCGCCCCTCGTGGGCTGCTGTGCGTGCGTGGGTGTTTGTGTTCACATAAGAAACCTAAAACGTACAGGATTCGTTTAATGATTAAATTCCTAATTCTATTTGATAAATTAATTAAATAAGAGTTTCATTAGGATTCTAATTTAATTAATTCGTATCCTAATAGGATTCCAATTCTCTTTCCATACCCCTATAAATATGTGGCCTGGGTTCACAATTTATAACGAGTTTTCAAGTATTCAAAGTGAGTTTTTGAGAGAAAAATTCAGTCACATTTCTTGCTCAAAAGTGCCGAAATTTTAGTACCTTAAGGGCGATTCTAGTTGGTCAATCTTAAGGCGGATCCGGACGTGCTGTGGACTATCTACGGAGGGGCGACACTTGGAGTCCTAAAGACTTGTTCTTGTTCGGTTCGGGTGCAGCTAAGGAAGGCACGCAACAAAGAGTATGCATCTAAACTATGCTATATGATTATGTGTAAATAATATGTATTCCTGGCTAAATGGTTTTTCCGCATGATTTATGAATTGTCATATGTATCATAACCTAACAGTGGTATCAGAGCCTCTTATTATTTTCATAATCTAAATTGCATGAACATGGTTAAATATTACAAATTTGCAAGAATTAAAAGGGGTGATTAATTTTCGTAATTGTTAATTAATTGCAAATTGCGTTTATTTAATTATATGTACGCAGTTTTTCGGCAGTTTCTTCGTTACTCATCCAAATCGAGTGATTTTTGTGTCAATTCCGCATGTAAAAGGCATTCTAAAATTTTGACGAAAATAATATTTTTCTGCCGAACCCAGAATTCTCAAATTCGAAGCCTAACTATGACTTTTCGAAGGTTTTAGTTTTTCGAATGCAAAATTTTGTAAATTTAAGATGTTAAATTAAATATTTGCGATTCTTGTTGATAAATCTTGAATTTTTGATTGACCTACTGTATATGTTTAACAAGTTTGAATACCTAGCCTTGTTAATTATGCAATCTAATTTGTAATTATGATTAATTTGTTGAAAATTAGAATAATTTAGAATTAATTTGATTTTCATAATTAATTATAATTTAATTAGATACCTATGATTAAAAACCACCATAAAAATTATAAATTTATGATAAATTTTAAATTTTTATGACCTAAACTTGAATCCATGTTAATCGGAAATCAATTGAATAATAAATTTTCGATTTTTCGCCCTAAAATTATGAAATTAATATTAATTTATTAATTTGTCATTAATTTTAAATATAAATTTTTTAAAATTTTATGCGATCGTTCATATAACTTGCACGCACAAAGCAATGGACGCTACGTGTTACCCTTAAGGGGTGTTGCATAGTGCGGGCATGTGACGACGAGCAAGGGAGCTCGTCGCCCATGCGGCACGAATGCAATGAGCAAGGGCATGGTGCACGAGCACAAGGCAGCAGCCCTGCCTTGTGTCGTGGGCTATGAGCAATGGACGAATGGGCATGGGCGAAGGCAAGGCACGGCAGTCGCGTGTGGGCAGCAAGCGAGCTGCGCCACAACGCGCACTGCCTCGCGCAAGCGCGCGCAGCCTCGCGTGCAGCGAGCGCAAGCTCGCGTGCCACGAGTGCTGCGCCCAGCGACGATGCCTCGCGCAGCGAGCGCTGGCGAGCGCGCGCAGCGAGCGCTGGCTCGCATCAAGCGAGCGCTGGCGAGCGCGCACAGCGAGCGCTGGCGAGCGCGCACAACGAGCGCTGGCTCGCATCAAGCGAGCGCTGGCGAGCGCGCACAGCGAGCGCTGGCGAGCACGCACATCGAGCGCTGGCGAGCGCGCACAGCGAGCGATGGCTCGCGTGCATCGAGCGCTGGCGCGCGCGCAGCGAGCACCAACTCGCGCGATTGCTTGCGAAGGATAGAAGCAGCAGCTATGCGACGCAGCGCATGGGCTGCGCGCACATGGCCAGCGATGGCTGTATGCGTGTGGCCCATGGGCGTGCGATGCGTAGGGTGTTTGCGTTGCGATTAGATCGTTTTGAATGTTTAATTTGAAATTTTCAGTTTACGTAATTTTAATTAATTTTAAAATCAATAATTTAAATTATTTTCTTGGATTTTAATTTTGAATATTGTAATTATAATAAATTTTATTTATTCTAATTATTTTACTAAAATTAAAATCATGAATTAATTTAAATACGACTGAAATTAAATTAAACTTTTGGGATTCAATTATAAATTTATATGAGCTTTAAATTTTAATTAAATTTGTATGTTTCCGGTTAGACTAGAAATACATTTTTATGTTTAAAATTAGTAAAGCATATGAATTTATTGGTTTAAGTGGGAGCGCTTTTAGTCATAAAACTCTTGATTAGGTCTACAAATCCTTAAGGTTAAAACAACTTGATTAGAATTAATAAGGACTGAATAATTGGTAGATTATTGGTGCCCTTGATTAATTGCTGCAAATGTTTACGTGATGCATAATGTGTTTTACTAACCAGCTATGTGGGCCATTCATGATAATGAATGGGTGAATGGTATATATTGTATATGTACTGTTTTGCAGGTTATGAAGTGACTAGTATGGCCCAAATAGGATAGAAAATATGGTCTGCGTACCATTAATTTGAATGTAATTGGTCTAAAGTACCAAAGTTATTTTTCAATTCAAATATGGTCTGCGTACCATCAAATAGTTGTAATTAGTTTTAATTATAGCTTATCCTATTTGAAGAAAATGGTGCCTCCCATGGAGATTTTCAAGACGGACTTTGAAGTTAAAGCTTCAAGATGAAGTCGGGCCATACTAGATCACACTTATCTTATGCATGTTTAAGTTATTTATTGCTTTTAAATATGTCTTAAAATGCATGAGATCAAAAGCTTGATTATGTGGCATGATTAAGGATTTTAGTTCACTTAAAATCTAACCAACATAGTAAGAGCCTTAAGTTCCAAACTTAAAAATTGAGTTAAAAGGTGCCATGCCAAAATATATACACTTGCTTGGATATCCTTTACATCAATTTAGTAATAGTTTTCGCTCAGCGAGGTGTTACTTATTGGTCCTAAAGGGGCAAGGTACACAAATAATTGTGAGTACATGTTAGTTTTGGTGAAACTCAACGATATAAGTAAGGAGTCCTTTTATGTCGTGGCAAAATCGATAGGTTTACCTAATAAGTTCTTAGACGTACCTATCAACCAAGAGTAGTTTCTAGACTATTAGCAAAAGGCTTTTGCTTACCTAAGATGTTTTAGGATTAAGTCGACAAACTGTGCTTAGTTCTTCAATGATTTTAGGATCTTGGAATCATTTTATTCACACCTGCCGGAACAATAAATTCGAATAAAATGCTAATAACTTGTTGAAATTGCATGATTGCTTTGATTTTCAAGTTATTATTCATGATAAATGTTTAGACTTTGCATGCTTCAATGTATGTTTTAATTATTGTTTATAATTAAATATCTTGCACTGCAATAAATCCTTTTAGAAAGGTAACAGTAAATTTCCTCGATTGGTAGTGAATCCAAGAACGATTCACGGAAATGAGAGAAAGTGAGCAATTTAAAATGTACGTTTCTTTTAGCGACTTTTATGGTTGTTTTCGAATATCAAAATCGAATGGCAAACCAATTGGTGCTTGTGAATTCAAAATACAATGTAGTTTTGAGATCATAAAGCATTGAGTTTAATACGCTCAGCTTTACCAATGGTTAACAACCTAATATCTTTGTCCATTTAATTCTCGAATGAGTCTAGTCCCTAGACATTCGAATAGATCGATGCTTAGAGAACTTTAGAAGCTTCTGGTAAGATCATCTAGTTGAAACAAAATATTCAACATAAATTAAAATGGTAAAGAACCTTGTTGGTGACATTGGACATGTCTAACAAAGTATAAAATTCAACACTAAAGAATTCAATTCTTAAGACTATAAGAAAGGGTACAAGAAATAGGAAAACGAGGAACAAATGAAAGGAATTTACGATTCCGTTTCTACCTATAAATTTATGTTTGAAGAGAAGTGACCTAGCAATCAAACTTCCTTGGTATCATATACCGCTTGAGGTTCTTACTTCGGTAATAACTCAAACAATGGAAGCTAGGATACACTAATGACCTACAAGTGGGAAATGAAGCATGGCAATGCTACATTAGTTGTAGGGTCATCTAGTTTGTTTTAAGTCCTTTCAAAGGCTGGAACTAAATGGCTATTTTGTTCCATAATCAGCATACCTAAATTTCTGCTTCAAACACAGAAAGACTCACATTCAGAAGAACAAAAACAAAGCTTGTTTGTTTGTTTATTTGAATGAAATGGTCATTTACGGAATGAGTCAATATGCTTGATTAAAACAAACAACTCTTTAAAGAACTTTACTAGGTTCAAATCAACCCCTTGATTTGAGTTCCACTAATCTTTGGCATTGTTGCTTAGACCATATCAACAAGTTAACATTCAAAAGCTCTATTTTAGTGGACTTTTGAAAGTTGGTTGATTTCTAGATCAACTTAAGACAAGCTAGTCTTGTTAGGTTATGATACATATGACATTACATAGATCATGCGGAAACAACCATTAACCCAGGAAACATATTATTTACACATAATCATTTAGCATAGTTTAGATGCATACTCTTTGTTGCGTGCCTTCCCTAGCTGCGCCCGAACCGAACAAGAACAAGTCTTTTAGGACTCCAAGTGTCGTCCCTCCGTAGAAAGTCCACAGCACGTCCGGATCCGCCTTAAGATTGACCAACTAGAATCGCCCTTAAGGTACTCAGAAAATTCGGCACTTTTGGGGCAAGATGGGTGTTTGAATTTTCTCTCAAAAAACTCACTTTTGAATACTTTGAAACTTGTATATAAATTATGACCCCTAGGCCTTTATTTATAGAGTTATGGAAAAGGAATCGTAATCCTAGTAGGATGCGAATTAATTGGAATTAGAATTCTACATGAATTCTACTTAATCAATTTATCCAATAGGAATAGACATTTAATCATACACTGACTCTTGCAGATTCAGGAATCTCGCATGAGCTCAAACTCACACACACACGGCAGCCACAAGGGCTGCCCACGCATGCGAGCAGCAGCCCACGCAGCGCGGCCCACGCATGCGTGGCCTTGTGCGCGCTGGGCTGTGGCGTGCGTGCTTGCTGGGCGATGGCCTGGCTTCGTGCTGGGCCTTCGTCCGGCAGGCCTCGTCCGATGCTAATTCGTACGATACGCTTCCGATTAAAATTCCATTTCCGGAATCTATTTCCGATACGAACAATATTCAATATTTCCGATTCCGGAATTAATTTCCGTTTCGAACAAATATTTAATATTTCCGTTTCCGGAATTATTTTCCGATTCCGGTAATATTTCCGATTCTGACAATATTTCCGTTTCCGGCAATATTTCCGATTCTGGTAATATTTCCATTTCCAACAATATTTTCCGATACGTACCATGTTTCCGTTTCCGGCAACATCTACGACTTGGATAATATTCATATTTCCGATACGATCCATATTTCCGTTTCCGGCAATATCATCGTTTCCGGAGTATTCATTTCTTGCCTGTGACGATCTTAGCTCCCACTGAAACCAAGATCCGTCGGTTCCGAATATTCATAGATGGAGTATTTAATGCCATTAAATACTTGATCCGTTTACGTACTATTTGTGTGACCCTACGGGTTCAGTCAAGAGTAAGCTGTGGATTAATATCATTAATTCCACTTGAACTGAAGCGGCCTCTAGCTAGGCATTCAGCTCACTTGATCTCACTGAATTATTAACTTGTTAATTAATACTGAACCGCATTTATTAGACTTAACATAGAATGCATACTTGGACCAAGGGCATTATTTCCTTCAGTCTCCCACTTGTCCTTAGGGACAAGTGTGCATTTCCTAATTCCTTTGTCGCTCGATGCTTGCTCTTGAACATAAGGTAAGAGTTGTCATCCTTATTATGTCCAGAGGTGTTCCTCGGTTTCAGAGTTCAACTGATCAAATAAACAGATAATCATAGCCTATGATTCATCCGAGCACGGCCATGCATTTCACAGTTTCTAGCTCTCCGAGTGGCCTTGTACAACTTTTAAGCATCTCATCCCGATTTATGGGAGGACAATCCCAATCTTGCGATCTTGAGATTAGACTTCGTTTGATAGGTGATTACCTGAGCGTTGCCTTTATAGCCTCCTTTTACGGTGCGACGGTTGGTCAACGTCAAAGCAACCAGTTCTCAAACAAGTAATCTCAAATCACTCAGGTATTGAGGATTTAGTGTCTAATAATTTAATGAAATTTACTTATGACAGACTTTCATCTCTTACAGTAAAGTTTCATAGGTCTTGTCCGATACTAGTCTTCCCAAAGTAAGTATCTATGCAAATGATTATGACATTGCCATGTCCACATAGTTCAAGAAACAGAACTACTAGTCATCTTGCATTCTAATCGTCTAACGTTTTCTATGCGTCCAATTTTATAGAAAACTCCGATTAGGGACCATTTTCAACCTTTGACATTCAAGTTCACTTGATAGACATTTCTTAGTCACAGGACTGGTCCTGACAGTCTATCTTGAATATATCGTCAAGTTGAAGGGACTCATCATTTAATAAACCACGAATTAAATGGAAAAATGAATTCCTTTCATTTATTGTGAATGATTAACCAATAATGTTTTACAAAGATTTAAACTCTAAAACTTTAAAACATTAAACAGAGACATCAAAGCCATTCTCCAATATGCTTGATTCCCATAGCTGCAGTGTGCGAGTTGTGCTTCGCTTGCGGCAGAGGTTTAGTTAATGGATCTGATATGTTGTCATCAGTTCCAATTTTGCTTATCTCGACTTCTTTTCTTTCAACGAACTCTCGTAGAAGGTGAAATCTACGAAGTACATGCTTGACTCTCTGGTGGTGTCTAGGCTCTTTTGCCTGTGCAATAGCTCCGTTATTATCACAATACAGGGCTATTGGTCCTTTAATGGAGGGGACTACACCAAGTTCTCCTATGAACTTCCTTAGCCATATAGCTTCCTTTGCTGCTTCATGTGCAGCAATGTACTCCGCTTTAGTTGTAGAATCCGCAATGGTGCTTTGCTTAGCACTTTTCCAGCTTACTGCTCCTCCGTTGAGGCAGAAGACAAACCCAGACTGTGATCTGAAATCATCTTTGTCGGTTTGGAAACTTGCGTCCGTATAGCCTTTAACAATTAATTCATCATCTCTACCATAGACCAGGAAGTCATCTTTGTGCCTTTTCAGGTACTTCAGAATGTTCTTGGCAGCAGTCCAATGCGCCTCTCCTGGGTCTGACTGGTATCTGCTCGTAGCACTGAGTGCGTACGCAACATCCGGGCGTGTACATATCATAGCATACATTATTGAACCAATCAATGATGCATATGGAATCCCACTCATTCGTCTACGCTCATCAAGTGTTTTTGGGCACTGAGTCTTGCTTAGAGTCATTCCATGAGACATGGGTAGGTAGCCTCGCTTGGAGTCCGCCATCTTGAACCTATCAAGCACCTTATTGATATAAGTGCTTTGACTAAGTCCAATCATCCTTTTAGATCTATCTCTGTAAATCTTGATGCCCAATATGTACTGTGCTTCTCCTAGATCCTTCATCGAAAAACATTTCCCAAGCCAAATCTTGACAGAGTTCAACATAGGAATGTCATTTCCGATAAGCAATATGTCGTCGACATATAATACTAGGAAAGCAATTTTGCTCCCACTGACCTTCTTGTATACACAAGATTCGTCCGCGTTCTTGATGAAACCAAAGTCACTGACTGCTTCATCAAAACGTATATTCCAGCTCCTGGATGCCTGCTTCAATCCGTAGATTGACTTCTTTAGCTTGCATACCTTTTTAGCATTCTTTGGATCCTCAAAACCTTCAGGCTGTGTCATAAACACAGTTTCTGTTAAAACGCCGTTTAAGAAAGCAGTTTTGACATCCATCTGCCATATTTCGTAATCGTAATATGCAGCGATTGCTAACATTATTCGAATAGACTTTAGCATTGCAACTGGTGAAAAGGTTTCATCGTAATCCACACCGTGGACTTGCCTGTAACCTTTCGCAACCAATCTAGCTTTGAAAACTTCAAGTTTCCCATCCTTGTCCTTTTTCAGTTTGAAAACCCATTTGCTTCCAATGGCTTGGTAGCCATCTGGCAAATCGACCAAATCCCATACTTGGTTTTCAGACATGGAGTCTAATTCAGATTGCATGGCTTCTTGCCATTGCTTGGAGCTAGGGCTCGTCATAGCTTGCTTGTAGGTCGCAGGTTCATCACTTTCAAGTAATAGAACGTCATAGCTCTCGTTCGTCAAAATACCTAAGTACCTTTCCGGTTGAGATCTATATCTTTGCGATCTACGCGGGGTAACATTTCTAGATTGACCATGATTCTCACCAGATTCTTCTAAAGATCTCTGAGTTTCATCCTGAATGTCATCTTGAGCATTCTCTAGAGTTTGTTGTTCGACTCGAATTTCTTCGAGGTCTACTTTTCTCCCACTTGTCATTTTGGAAATGTGATCTTTCTCCAAAAAGACACCATCTCGAGCAACAAACACTTTGTTCTCAGATGTATTGTAGAAGTAATACCCCTTTGTTTCCTTTGGATAGCCCACAAGGATACATTTGTCAGATTTTGGATGAAGTTTGTCTGAAATTAATCGTTTGACGTAAACTTCACATCCCCAAATCTTAAGAAAAGACACATTTGGAGGCTTTCCAAACCATAATTCGTATGGAGTCTTTTCGACAGCTTTAGACGGAGCTCTATTTATAGTGAGTGCAGCTGTATTTAGTGCATGTCCCCAAAATTCTAATGGAAGTTCGGCCTGACCCATCATTGACCTGACCATGTCTAGCAAGGTTCTGTTCCTCCGTTCTGACACACCGTTCCATTGTGGTGTTCCAGGAGGAGTCAATTCTGATAGAATTCCACATTCTTTCAGATGGTCATCAAATTCATAGCTCAGATATTCACCGCCTCTATCAGACCGCAGTGCCTTGATCTTCTTGCCTAATTGATTCTCTACTTCACTCTGAAATTCCTTGAATTTGTCAAAGGATTCAGACTTATGCTTCATTAGGTAGACATAACCATACCTACTGAAGTCATCAGTGAAAGTGATAAAGTAGCTGAAACCACCTCTAGCATTTGTACTCATTGGTCCACATACATCTGTATGGATTAAACCCAATAGTTCATTTGCTCTTTCTCCAACTTTAGAGAAAGGTTGCTTTGTCATTTTGCCAAGTAAACATGATTCGCATTTACCATAATCCTCTAAGTCAAATGGTTCTAGAATTCCTTCCCTTTGAAGTCTTTCTAAGCGTTTCAAGTTTATATGGCCTAATCGACAATGCCACAGATAGGTGAGATCTGAATCATCCTTTTTGGCCTTTTTGGTATTTATGTTATATACTTGTTTGTCGTGATCTAATAAATAAAGTCCATTGACTAATCTAGCAGATCCATAAAACATCTCTTTAAAATAAAACGAACAACTATTGTCTTTTATTATAAAGGAAAATCCCTTAGCATCTAAGCAAGAAACTGAAATGATGTTTTTAGTAAGACTTGGAACATGGAAACATTCTTCCAGTTCCAAAACTAGCCCGGAGGGCAACGACAAATAGTAAGTTCCTACAGCTAATGCAGCAATCCGTGCTCCATTTCCCACTCGTAGGTCGACTTCACCCTTGCTTAACTTTCTACTTCTTCTTAGTCCCTGTGGATTGGAACATAAGTGTGAGCCACAACCTGTATCTAATACCCAAGAAGTTGAATTAGCAAGTATACAGTCTATAACGAAAATACCTGAAGATGGAACGACTGTTCCGTTCTTCTGATCTTCCTTTAGCTTCAAGCAATCTCTCTTCCAATGCCCCTTCTTCTTGCAGTAGAAGCATTCGGATTCAGAAGTGGGTTGACTGACCTTCCTCTTTGCAGATTTGGCGCCAGTTTGCTTAGTTGGGCTGGCCTTGTTGCCACCTTTCTTAGCATTCCTCTTCTTTCCAGATTTCTTGAACTTGCCCCCACGCACCATAAGCACATCCTGCTTATCACTTTTGAGCGTCTTTTCAGCGGTCTTCAGCATACCGTGAAGCTCAGTGAGCGTTTTGTCCAGACTATTCATACTGTAGTTCAGTTTGAACTGATCATACCCGCTATGAAGAGAATGGAGGATGGTGTCTATAGCCATTTCCTGAGAAAATTGCTGATCCAGCCGACTCATATTCTCAATGAGTCCAATCATTTTGAGAACATGTGGACTTACGGGCTCGCCTTTCTTAAGCTTGGTCTCAAGAATTTGCCTATGAGTCTCGAATCTTTCGACTCGAGCCAGATCTTGGAACATGTTCTTCAACTCACTGATGATTGTGAAAGCATCTGAGTTGATGAACGTTTTCTGCAGATCCGCACTCATGGTGGCGAGCATTAGACATTTCACATCCTTGTTGGCATCAATCCAACGATTGAGGGCTGCCTGAGTGATCCCGTCGCCTGGAGCTTCGGGCATCGCCTCATCTAGGACATACTCCTTTTCTTCCTGCATAAGAACTATTTGCAAGTTCCTTTGCCAGTCAAGGAAGTTTTTCCCGTTCAACTTCTCCTTTTCGAGAATTGATCGAATGTTGAATGAATTGTTGTTTGCCATATTAAAAACTACAATTGAAAAGAATAAACAAATAAATAACCATTCACAGTTTCTCTTAATAAACTTAAATTCTAGCATACATGCATAATTCAATGTTTATTAAGCATTTTATTCAAGTTATGTGTTCCGGCAGGTGTGAATAAAATGATTCCAAGATCCTAAAATCATTGAAGAACTAAGCACAGTTTGTCGACTTAATCCTAGAACATCTTAGGTAAGCAAAAGCCTTTTGCTAATAGTCTAGAAACTATTCTTGGTTGATAGGTACGTCTAAGAACTTATTAGGTAAACCTATCGAATTTGCCACGACATAAAAGGACTCCTTACTTATATCGTTGAGTTTCACCAAAACTAACATGTACTCACAATTATTTGTGTACCTTGCCCCTTTAGGACCAATAAGTAACACCTCGCTGAGCGAAAACTATTACTAGATTGATGTAAAGGATATCCAAGCAAGTGTATATTTTGGCATGGCACCTTTTAACTCAATTTTTAAGTTTGGAACTTAAGGCTCTTACTATGTTGGTTAGATTTTAAGTGAACTAAAATCCTTAATCATGCAACATAATCAAGCTTTTGATCTCATGCATTTTAAGACATATTTAAAGCAATAAATAACTTAAAACATGCATAAGATATTTGTGATCTAGTATGGCCCGACTTCATCTTGAAGCTTTGACTTCAAAGTCCGTCTTGAAAATCTCCGTGGGAGGCACCATTTTCTTCAAATAGGATAAGTTATAACTAATTACAACTATTTGATGGTACGCAGACCATATTTGAATTGAAAAACAACTTTGGTACTTTAGACCAATTACATTCAAATTAATGGTACGCAGACCATATTTTCTATCCTATTTGGGCCATACTAGTCACTTCATAACCTGCAAAACAGTACATATACAATATATACCATTCACCCATTCATTATCATGAATGGCCCACATAGCTGGTTAGTTAAACACATTATGCATCACGTAAACATTTGCAGCAATTAATCAAGGGCACCAGTAATCTACCAATTATTCAGTCCTTATTAATTCTAATCGAGTTGTTTTAACCTTAAGGATTTGTAGACCTAATCAAGAGTTTATGACTAAAAAGCGCTCCCACTCAAACCAATAAATTCATATGCTTTACTAATTTTAAACATAAAATTGTATTTCTAGTCTAACCGGAAACATACAAATATAATTAAAATTTAAAGCTCATATAAATTTATAATTGAATCCAAAAATTTAATTTAATTTCAGTCGCATTTAAATTAATTCATGATTTTAATTTTAGTAAAATAATTAGAATAAATTACATTTATTATAATTATAATATTCAAAATTAAAATCCAAGAAATTAATTCAAATTATTAATTTTAAAATTAATTAAAATTACGTGAACTGAAATTTTCAAATTAAACATTCAAAACGATCTAATCGTAACGCAAACACCCTACGCGTTGCACGCCCATGGGCTGTACGCACACAGCCATTGCTGGCCATGTGCGCGCAGCCCATGCGCTCGTTGCATAGCTGCTGCTGTCCCATACGCAAGCCTCCGCACAGCGCCCACCGCACGCGAGCTATCGCTCGCAGCGCGCGCGCGTTGCCGCGCTCGCTGGTGCGCGAGATCGCTCGCTGGTGTGCGCGAGCCATCGCTCGCTGGGGCGCTGCATCGCTCGCTGGCGCGCGAGATCGCGCGCTGGCGCGCGAGATCGCTCGCTGGTGCGCGCGAGTGATGCTGGGCGCAGCGCTCGTGGCACGCGAGCTTGCGCTCGCTGCGCACGAGGCTGCGCGCTGTTGTGCGAGGCAGCGCGCGCTGTGGCGCAGCTCGCTTGCTGCCCACACGCGACTGCCTTGGCTCGCCCCTCGCCCATGCCCATACGTTCATTGCTCGTGGCACACGACACAAGGCAGGGCTGCTGCCTTGTGCTCGTGCACTACGGCCTTGCTCATTGCATTCGTGCCGCACGGGCGACGAGCTCCCTTGCTCGTCGTCGCATGCCCGCATTATACAACACCCCTTAAGGGTAACACGAAGCGTCCATTGCTTCGTGCGTGCAAGTTATTTGAACGAATCGCATAAAAATTAAAAATTTATATTTAAAATTAATGACAAATTAATAAATATTATTAATTTCATAATTTTAGGGCGAAAAATCGAAAATTTATTATCCAATTGATTTCCGATTGTTATGGATTCAAGTCTAGGTCATAAAAATTTAAAATTTATCGTAAATTTACAATTTTTATGGTGGTTTTTAATCATAGGTTTCTAATTAAATTACAATTAATTATGAAAATCAAATTAATTCTAAATTATTCTAATTTTCAACAAATTAATCATAATTACAAATTAGATTGCATAATTAACAAGACTAGGCATTCAAACTTGTTAAACATATGCAGTAGGTCAATCAAAAATTCAAGATTTATCAACAAGAATCGCAAATATTTAATTTAACATCTTAAATTTACGAAATTTTGCATTCGAAAAACTAAAACCTTCGAAAAGTCATAGTTAGGCTTCGAATTTGAGAATTCTGGGTTCGGCAGAAAAATACTATTTTTGTCAAAATTTTAGAATGCCTTTTACATGCGGATCCTTAAGCGTTTAGGATTAGTTCGATTAAATATTATTTTCCTAAAACTACTAGAGTTAGTTTTTGAAATAAACAAAAACTTAATAGATTTAATTAATATCTAATTCTAATAAGATTTGGTTAATTAAATCCTAGTAGGTTTCTAGTTTCGATGATCCTACCCTATAAATAGGTGATGGCAATCACAATTTATAATACATCAAAAAGTATTCATATAGTTTTAAGCTAAAAACTAAAGTTAATAATTTGCCACAAATTATAATCGAATAACATAAAATCTTAGGCTAAATTCTAGTTAATTGAATCTAAGGCAGATCTGAACGTGCTGTGGACTATCTACGGAGGGACTACACTTGGAGTCTTAAACTTGTTCTTGTTCGGCTCGGGAACAGCTAGGGAGGGAACGCTACAAATTTATGCATCCTAAATTATGCTAATTGTTATGTGGCAATTAATTTGGCTTCTTAGCGTTATGGTTTTTTCGCATGAAATATATGTTTTATATTTTTCATAACCTAACAGTAGTATCACCAGCCTCTAATTAATTCCATAATCAATTATAGTTAACATGGTTATATTTTATAAATTTACAACGTATTAAAGGGGTGATTAATTTCGATTTTTTGTAATTAATTGCAAATTCGTGCGATTATTTAATTATATGTTCGCAGAATTTTCGACAGTTTAGTCAATAATGGTCGAAATCGTTTAATTTTATAGAGGATTTCGCATGTAAATAACGTTTTAAAATTTTGACTAAAATCAAAGATTTGATGCCGAACCCAGAATTCCCAAATTCGAAACCTAACTATGACTTCTCGGAGGTTTTAGTTTTTCGAAAGCAAAATTTGTAATTTTTAAGATGTTAAATTAAATATTTGCGATTCTTGTTTGTAAATCTTGAATCTATGATTGACCTACTGTATATTTTTCACAATTTTAATGCCTAAGCTTGTTAATTATACAACATAATTTGTAATTGTAATTAACTTGTTGAAATTCGAATAATTTAGAATTTGATTTGATTTTCATAATTAATTAGCAATTTAATTAGGAATCCATGATTAAAAACCACCATAAAATTTGTTAAATTCGGAAAATTTTAAAATTTTATGACCTAAATTTAAATCCATGAAAATAAACTTGATCCGAAATTAATTTGAATAACAAATTTTCGATTTTTATCCCTAAATTTATGAAATTAATATGATTTATTAATTTGTCGATAAATTTAAATTATAAAGTTTTGATTTTCATAAAATCCGCTCAAGAATCTGCAGACAGAGTAACTGACTCAGGTGGGAACTGGATACTCAAGAATGGTTTGGCGACCCAATACCGCCTCCAAACTTCAAGTCGATTTGCATTCAGCGCAACAGGTTTCGGGTTCTCTTCAATACAGTCCGGGATCTCCTGTTTCAAGCCATACTGTCTCATCACTCGGGCAGGCGAGTAGAAGACCAGCATTGTGAGGCTTGGCACCCTCAAAGCAATAGAACCAGGGGCATATTTCATAGCAGCAATCCCCCACCAAGGAGCTACCCACCTTATACAAGATTCAACCCCAGAGAGTGTACACCGCCACTCATCCAATGAAAGCCGGCCATGCAGCATGGGTCGCACCGTGAATCCCTTTCTATTATAGCTCGCCATGTTCTCCGGTGGTGCCACCAACATGAGCCTCTCCATAAGCCAAACCTTGGGGAGTATACAAGAAGCACATTTCAAAATTCAACATTTAAAATTCAAATACAAGTACAAAATTCAACATACAAGAGAGCTCCAGATCCTTACTTGGAGTAACACCGGACTTCCCGATGGCAAAGAAGAGGGGTCCGACTTCAGCATATCAAGGCCCATCAATGTTTCGCCAATCACAAGCGGCATTGGGTCCCGACCATTAGCACACTGCTCTACAATCTCTAATAGGGAGGCATCACCATTGCTAAACCCCTGCTTCGAAAAGAGGAAGCGAGCGAATATACAAAAACTCAAGGCTCTCAAGCGAAAAACTTTGGGAACATCAAGCCCAACAAAGTAGGTGACAAAGAGGGACAAATCCACCCCTCTGCCATATACAACAGCACTCAAAAGTGGGGGCTTCAAGCCCAAATACCTTTCAAAACTCAAGAAAAAGTATTTTTCAACACTAGGCATGCATGGCTCCAGCATCAAGGGCCACCCCAATATAGCACTAAATTCCTCAGGGAGGGGACAAGCCTGATATATACACTAGGCATGATGATTCGGGTCCCAAGCCTCCAGAGCAGCAAGAATAAAGTGAAAATCCAATTTTACAAACCGGAAAGAGACGAGCACCCCAAGATGCATGCCATCAAGCTCTATTTTCTCCAATTTGTCTAGCGAACCAAGCCACGAGTTCAAGGCACTTTCAAAGGACACAACCATACTTTCTTTTCTTTTCGAGAGGAAGCAGTATGCAATGATAGCAGGGAAGGATTGATGCAAGAAATGATCCAACAAGCTCCCTATTTATACAAGAGTTGGCTTGTACGTCAGCCCACAGGCGCCAGGCACCAAGCCCGCGCCAAACGCCGGGAGCCTGCACCAAAGGAAGAGGCCACCGTCCTCTCTTATGACTCCGAGTACACACTCTTTAGTGTTCGGACAGCAGAGTCCAACATCCATTATTCAAGATTCCAAAGCCGCAAGCCGCGCAATTTCAAGCAGTCCGGATCAACGCTTCGGGAAGATTTCGGATCAATTTTTTTTCAAAATTCAAGCATTCTAGTCTTAGATCGGCGTCCTATGTCGAGTCTGCATGTGCATTAGCAAAAGTTGAATATACTTTGACTTGCGCTTTTCCTAACCAAAAACCCTCAGTCAAAGTGGGGGCTTAAAGTGGGTATATACACCGGAAAAAATGGGCAAATTTTTTTTCCAAACTTTTTGCAAATTTATCATGCATGCATATAGCTACAAAATTTAAAGGCACACACAACGCATACAATTTCAAGCATTCAAACATACAAAAGCCAATCTTCAAAAAAATTCAAACCAATTCAAGTTCAAAGCCATATAAACCATACAAAAATTCAAGTTTCAATCCATACAAATACAATACAATTCAGCCTATACAAAATCAACCCAGGCAAGCTGGAACTCGCTACCATGCAGGGTCAGTCTGAGTCATCATCAGCGATGACGTCAATCACAGGTGCCTTATCCCTGTTACGCCTCCTAAGGCGCTCCAGCTCCCGATCCAGCTCCGTCCCAGGGGTACTAGGATCCTCCTCCGAGATACGAAGTATGCCTGTGGAGGGATGAACTCCCTGCCGAGAAGAGGAATACTGATAAGGCGGCGGCATCGGCATATACGGCCTGACGCATCCTCTCCATCTTCGCATAACAAGCCCATGAACTTGCACCCCAAGGCTGAGGACCACTTCCTCCGAAGTAGTAACCGGAAGGAGGAACAAAGGGCCGTGAACCGCTAGCACCTCCAAATGAATGTCTGGTGGGATCAACATGTACAAAAGGGTTAGCTCCCCGCTCAGCATCATAATGCCTCTGATGAGCACCAACACCGGACCCCTGTCCCAGCTCCAAGCTCGGTCCCTCCTCTCCCAAGGACGTCTCCGCCTGAGGCTCCCTGTCAACTGAGTCTCTACGGTCTCGACGGCGCTCCTATACAAAATACAATTTCAAGAATCAATTTCCCAGTTGGAATTTCTAGTATACAAGTTTCAAGATCAAGTGAGGTACCTCTCTGTTTCGGCCAGAAAGCTTCCGGGTCAGCTTGGCGCACTGCCTCTTCCAAGAATCAAGCAAGAGCATCCATCGACGCACTCTCACCCGAGGCGCCTGCATACAAAGTTCAAGATCAATTTCCCCATACAAATTTACAAACAGTTTCAAAAATGCAACAGTACTTACAGGGGCGTAATGCTCAGGTACAACATCATATGATTTCCGGTGCGGAGGAGAAGCCCAAGGAATGGTCTCCACCACCTCTTCCCCGTCTGAGTTCTCACAGCGGAGGATCCTATCAGCATGAGGAATGTGAAGGAAATAATTCCCTTAGCTTGGTCCAAGTATGCATTCTATGTTAAGTCTAATAAATGCGGTTCAGTATTAATTAACAAGTTAATAATTCAGTGAGATCAAGTGAGCTGAATGCCTAGCTAGAGGCTGCTTCAGTTCAAGTGGAATTAATGATATTAATCCACAACTTACTCTTGACTGAACCCGTAGGGTCACACAAATAGTACGTAAACGGATCAAGTATTTAATGGCATTAAATACTCCATCTATGGATATTCGGAATCGACGGATCTTGGTTTCAATGGGAGCTGAGATCGTCACAGGCAAGAAATGAATACTCCGGAAACGATGATATTGCCGGAAACGGAAATATGGATCGTATCGGAAATATAAATATTATCCAAGTCGTAGATGTTGCCGGAAACGGAAACATGGTACGTATCGGAAAATATTATCGGAAATGGAAATATTGCCAGAATCGGAAATATTGCCGGAAACGGAAATATTGTCAGAATCGGAAATATTATTTGAATCGGAAAATAATTCCGGAAACGGAAATATTAAATATTTGTTCGAAACGGAAATTGATTCCGGAATCGGAAATATTAAATATTGTTCGTATCGGAAATGAATTCCGGAATCGGGAATTTAATCGGAAGCGTATCGTACGAATTAGCATCGGACGCGGCCCGCTAGACGAAGGCCCAGCACGAAGCCAGGCCGTCGCCCAGCGAGCCAACGCACACCAGCGCACGCCAAAGCCTCGACCAGGCCCAGCGCAAGGCCAGGCCCAGCCAAGGCCTTGGGCGCGCGCGCGGAGCACAGCAGTGGGCCGAGCGTTGTGCGCCTAGCGTGGGCCGCAAGGCTTGCGCGGGTGTACGGTGCTCGTGCAATGCTTGTGCGGGAATCCTGAAGCAATCGGGATTCGAAGTGTGATTAAATCCTAAAACTATTAGATAATGATTATTTAATTAGAGTCCTAGTAGGGTTATAATTAAATAAATTAGTATCCTAATAGGATTCCAAAACCCTTTCCATAACTCTATAAATAGGTGCCTAGGATCCGGACGTGTTGTGGACTATCTACGGAGAGACGACACTTGGAGTCCTAAAGACTTGTTCTTGTTCGGTTCGGGCGCAGCTAGGGAAGGCACGCAACAAAGAGTATGCATCTAAATTATGCTATATGATTATGTGTAAATAATATGTATTCCTGGCTAAATGGTTTTTCCGCATGATTTATGAATTGTCATATGTATCATAACCTAACAGAATATCCTTGGGATCAACCTCCTCCTCCTACATATAATCATACACTCATGCAAGCAATACAAGAATGCAAGAATACAAGAATACATGAATACAAGGTTCAAAAGCCCCCCGGCAGTACGAAGCGTACTGGTGGGGCCAACCTCCTCAGGAATTCTTCATAGCTACCCTTCCTGTGTACAAACACCCTCCAAGAGCGGCAAACAGCCTTGCCCCTAGCCTCCTCATAGAGCCGGGCAAGATCTTCATCCAGAGAAAGCATGGACTCCTATGGATCCTTGGGGACAAGCCTATCCCCTGAATGGTGTTGAAGGGACACTCGCTCCCCAGATACCACATATGGCGGTACACCCTTGGAAGAAAAACCCGCCGCCCAGACAAGAAATGGGCACGAGCAGCCGAGACAGGTACACCCGCGTTGGCAAAAGGACGCCATACCACCTGCAAAAGCAAACAATTCAGGCAACAGTACAAATACAAATATAAGAAAGCAAAACAGTACAAAAGATTACATCTTCAGCGGATAGAACTCTCCAAGCCTTGCGAGAAGCCGCCAAAGACGCACCCACGCGCACCGCTCCTATCCAAGAGGCAGCATACGGGTAAGCCGCATCTCTAGTACGCTCTGGCGCCAAAGTCGGAAAGTGCTCATATATCCAAATCTTTCAAGGAACAAGCAAAATATCAGTCAAGTTCAAAATACAAGCATACAAGTACAAAGTACAAGAGAAGCCATAGAGAAGCCATGCTCGGGTCATTCCCAGTGCAGTCCGGGAGGCCCGCTTCATCTCGTACAAAAGGTGGTTGTATGCCAAACCAGCCCAGTTATAGCTCGAAACAGCTCCCAAGTCCCGCAAAGCGGACAAGAATTTGATGTGCACCCGACTATTCCTACTCGGGGCCATCACTCTGCTCACGAAGGCTAGGAGGAAGAGCCTAGCCCTCTGCTCCGCGGACACACCCCCACCGCAGATAGCCTCCACAATCACCTTCACGGAAGCGTGAGCATCATCATCAAACAAGTCAACAACAGGGTTGAGCAAGTCCCTGGCAGCGGCCGAGCGCCACGTAAGCTCAGAATCAAAGGTCACATTCCTCTCAGAAAAAGGAAGACCTGTAATCATTGCAAATTCAAGAGGGGTGATAGTAATCTCCCCCCATGCCATGTGGAAAGTGTTGGTGATATCCCACCACCGCTCTAACAAAGCTCACAAACGATTTTTAATCCCCGTTCTCCTCGGATAACCTCCCATGGTGCGCCAGAAATCGGCTAGGCCCATCTGCGACCAAATCTCCATAGCCTCCTCATCAACACGGAGAGATTTAAATTCCCTCTGAACCTCCACCAAGGACCATTAAGTACGGAACGACTTTCCATCGGCCTACAGGTGAACGAGTTAGCTCAAGACCTATACAATTACAATGTACAAACCCAAAACACAATACAAGACTCACCATGCCAGCGCGAGGCCGCTGAGACAAATGCCAATCCGGCCGAAACACCAGGTCGGAAGGGATCCAACCAGTGCTAGGGAAAGCGGGCGCATCTAGGGAAAACCATACCCCCACCTGGCGCATTTATTGCAGCCGCTTCATCATCCAAAGCATCTTCCTCGGCAGCTCGAACCACAGATGATTCAGCGAGTTTCCTCCGAGTGTGACGAGGCATACTAAATCAAGTAGCATACAAAGTGTCAAAATTCTAAACTGTGGGCTATCCTATGCTGGTCTATGCAAAGTCAAATTGCTTCCAAAATTCAAGATCCAAAATCCCACCCTCGAGATCCAAATCTAAGTACAATCTCAACTAGTAGACCATCCCATTGGTTTTACTAGGCCTTTTCCACTCAAAATCATATAAGGCAAGTCAAATTTGGGCACCGACCCACAAAACGGAGCGTGCCGGGCCCCTTCCCGTAAAATCGGAATTCAAAAACCCGAGAAAGGCTTGTTTTTAGACGCTAAACGATGCCTTAACCTCCAAGCAAATACAAAACGCCAAACCTAGTACTATTCGTACAACAGGTACAACGCTACAAGACGAAACAAGGACGATTCCCCTTCCTTGCTTTGGCGGCATTCAAGCCACGTCAGCAGCGCACTGCGCTGGCCTGGCGCCATGCGCTGGCGTGTGCTGGCGTTTTGCACCATTCCCTCCTATAAATACCCATCATTTCCATCGAAAAAAGGGGGAGCACAACAATACAACGTCGTAATTTTGACATTACGTCTCAAAATACAACTTAAAACTCCTCAAAAACACATTCAAAATTCCTAAATTCCAAAGCAATTGGGAGCTGAAGCCTAAATCTAACTAGGTAAATCCTAATCCCATTCTAATCTACTATGTTGCTTTGATTTCTAAATGATTAGCAAGTTGGTGTTTTTTAATCAATAAAAAATACCACTTGCAACAATCACACATGTTTTCCAAAAATACAAACTTTTTCAAAATACAAAATACAATTTTCAAAGATTCAAGGATGTCCAAGTGGTTTACAATCATCTCTTGGGCCAGAATCACCATCAAACATGGGGTAATCAAAGATAAACACCTTTTAACATTTAAAGGTTTATTCTTTAAGATTCAAAACTCCATTTTCAATATACAAATTCAAGTCTTCAATTTTCAAAGATCTTGCCATGTTTAGGGTTATTCATAGTTATTTCCCTAAACTAGGATCATTTGAAGTTCAAATTTCAATCATTTGAAGTTCAAATTTTAATCATTTCAAGTTCAAACATTTCAATATTCAAGCTTTCAATTTCAAGTTTAATATGCAAAATCTAGGATATTTGGGTTGAGCAACCTCTCCCAAGTTGAGATTTTTGTCTTTGAATTCGTGTCGGGCGCACTTATTTTTAAGGAGCCGCTTGGCGTTCGAATCTTATGTGCCCAAGTACAAATTTCAATTATGCACCTTTACAAATCGCAATTTCAATATCGCACCTTTCAATACCGCACTTTCAATAACGCACTTTCAATATCGCACTTTTAATACCGCAATTTCAATACTGCAATTTCAATTCCACACTTTCAATTCCGCACTTTACTTGCCTAGTCCATTTATAGGCAATGTGGACCTTCTCCCTAGTCCTTTTCTAGGGGGTCTTGTATTTACTAATTCCGCACTTTATTTAGTATTGTGATGTTGCTTTATATGTTTTATCTCTTTCATCACCAACATGCTAAATACAACAAAATACAAAGGTTACATCACGCTTAACGAAGATATTTTTAGACAAACCGGCCTTAGGTTCCTTAAATCAATCTTTAAAGCAAAGTGACCACCGTACAATTAGAAATTCTATTTTGCTCTAAAAATCAAACCCACATAGTCTAATCTAGGGTTTATTTTCCAACTAATGTTGTGCCAACGTACTTGAATATTTCAAAAGCTCGCTGAATAAGCATTTTCGTTCCCGATCCCGGATCTCACCCATCCGTTTCAAGGATTCAAGGCCTTATCCAGAAATAGAGTCATTTGCGGTCTTTCCAAACAAGATCTTAAATAAAGTTTGGTGGCGACTCCTTCGAGGTGCAAAAGTTCAAACGCTTCTCTAAACGAGCCGACCGGCCTCCTAACCCCCCCCCCCCCCCTTGTAGGAAACGGGAAAAAAACACCCCCTACAGCAAGCAATTGGGAATTGGAACTGTACTTTAGTGAAGCTAATAAGAATTTTAGTTTCATAAAATTTGCATGATACTTATAGATGTATAAGAAGTTTAGTGGGAGTACGTAAAAACTTAATTGGTCCTACGTGTATTACACACAATGGTAATGACTTAGATTTGAAATTATTCATCAATGCTGGACCAAGGCGAAACTTAGTACATACTAGGTATTAAGGTCTATTTACAAAGATCTTAGAATATTGTTTTAGACTAAGTAATGGCATTTACTAAATCAAACACGAAAGACTCCATTAGAGATATTCAACCCATATGAATAAATCTAAGTAAAGAATGTTTGAACTATGTATAAGCATTTACTAAGCTAAACATCAAAGAGTCTAAATGAGATTCTTAACCTATATTATATGTCATAGAATTTAGCTGGATTTAGTATCTAATGAAACTAGAAGAGCTAAATTTACATGAATAGAATTCAATTGGGAATTATTCTGCAAAAGAATTTATCATGTATCGAATCGCCAAAAATGTATCGTATGGCTTTAGGCATGACGAACATATACCAATCTCTATTGATCTAAGTGATTATCAACTAGATTGAGATCAAGAAAATCTTATGGTACTTGAAAAGGTACATAGGAATAGTTCTTGATTCAAGGATATAAAGATATGCTAAAAAATTGATGCTACACGCATAAACACTGGCAAACGATCAAGCAAGATCCCTTTGGAGTTAACCATTGGCAAGAACGAGCTATATGCATCGTGTTTTAAAATGACAACATGGATTGGAGACCATGATTTGTTGCGTGGGAAAATTATATTAATTTCTATGTTCTAAAATACAGCTGGAAAGTCTTCCACATATCCGTGAACTACTTGGATAAATAAATCCGAACATAGCATCACTAGAAACCCATACAGTTGAAGTAAAAGTACTTATTGCCTAAGAAGCAATAAAACAGGGTTGTTTAAGTTAAGAGTTATTCACTGAACTTGGGTAGATCACCTGTCTGCTGGCTTGATGGTTCTTCATTACAAAATGTATAGAACCACTCTCGAAGCAAGAAAGACGTCTGCTAACTTGATGGTTCTTCATCGCAGAATGCGTAGAACCACTATTATAGAAAGAAAGACTAGATCATAGAATAAACATACTCAAAAGATCTTATCATCATTTCTCGAAGAACATTCGATTAGAAGGATATTAAGATTGGCAAAGCATGATAACTAAACCTATGCAACAAGAAAGAAACAACACTCACATTATGGCACTGGAAATCAAGCATAGCTTTGAATTCCATTAATTGTTTTAAAAATGGGTTTGAGGCCCATGGTTGTAAAACATTGGGGTTGAACATTTATCTTATTTCGTAATTGCATTTAATCTTGGTTTAGTATTAAATGATGTGTCTTTTCAATTTGATGATATATTTAAGATAGACTGTCAGGACCAGTTATGTGACTAAGAAATGTCTAGCTATCAAGTGAAATTGAATGTAAAAAATTGAAAATGGTCCCTGGTCGGAGTTTTCTATAAAGGTGGACGCATAGAAAGCACTAGACGACTAGAATGCAAGATGACTAGTAGTTCTGTTTCTTGAACTATGTGAACATGGCAATGTCGCAATCATTTGCATAGATACTTACTTTGGGAAGACTACTATCGGACAGACCTATGAAAATTTACTGTAAGAGATGAAAATCTGTCATAAGTAAAATTCATTAAAATTATTAGACACTAATCCTCAATACTTGAGTGATTTGAGATTACTTATTTGAGAACTGGTTACTTTGACGTTGTCAACTGTCTCACCGTAAAAGGAGGCTATAACGGCAACGCTCGGGTAATCACCTATCAAACGAAGTCTAATTTCAAGATCGCAAGATTGGTATTTTCCTCCCATAAATCGGGATGAGATGCTGAAACTTGTACAAGGCCACTTGGAGAGCTAGAAACTGTAAAATGCATGGCCGAGCTCAGATGAATCATATGTTATGATTATCTGTTTATTTGATCAGTTGAACTCTGAAACCGAGAAATACCTCTAGACATAATAAGGATGACAACTCTTACCTTATGTTCATAGGGATGCATCAAGCGACAAAGGAATTAGGAAATGCACACTTGTACCTAAGAACAAGTGGGAGACTGAAGGAATTGAAATATTGCCCTTGGTCCGAGTATGCATTCAATGCTAAGTCTAATAAATGCGGTTCAGTATTAATTAATTATACAAGTTAATAATTCAGTGAGATCAAGTGAACTGTATGCCTAGCTAGAGGCCGCTTCAGTTCAAATGGAATTAATAATATTAATCCACAACTTACTCTTGACGGAACCCGTAGGTTCACACAAATAGTACGTGAACGGATCAAGTATTTAAGTGAATTAAATACTCCATTTATGGATATTCGGAATCCACGGATCTCGGTTCCACTGGGAGCTGAAATCGTCAAAAGGCAAATTACAAGTTCTCCGGAAACGGAAATATGGATCGTATCGGAAATATAAATATTATCCAAGTCGTAGATGTTGCCGGAAACGGAAACATGGTACGTATCGAAATTATTATCGGAAATGGAAATATTGTCGGAATAGGAAATATAGCCGGAAACGGAAATATGGTCGGAATCGGAAATATAACTGGAATCGGAAAATAATTCCGGAATCGGAAATATTAAATATTTGTTCGAAACGGAAATTAATTCCTAAATCGGAAATATTAAATATTGTTCGAATCGGAAATGAATTCCGGAATCGAAAAATTAAGCGGATGCGCGTCGGACGAGCTTGCTAGACACAATGCCCAGCATGAAGCCAGGCCTGCTCCTAGCAAAGCCCGCGCGCAGCAAGGAAAAGCAAGCAGCCCGTTAAACATCGCAAGGCCCAGCCAAGCAACACGCAAGGCCAGGCCCAGCGAGGCCAGTAGGCTGGCACGCCCAAGCGTGGGCTGCAGCGCTGCTAGGCCGAGCTCTCCGCGCGAGCGCACCCTGCGGCCTTCGTGGGTTGTGCGTTGGTGTGCGTTGAGTTCGTGAATGCATCGAATCCTTAAGAGTTTAGGATTAGTTCGATTAAAGATTATTTTCCTAAAACTACTAGATCGAGTTAGTTTTTGAAATAAACATTAACTTAATAGATTTAATTAATATCTAATTCTAATAAGATTAGGTTAATTAAATCCTAGTAGGTTTCTAGTTCCGATGATCCTACCCTATAAATAGTTGATGGCAATCACAATTTATAATACATAAAAAAGTATTCATATAGTTTTAAGCTAAAAACTAAAGTTAATAATTTGCATCAAATTATAATCGAATAACATAAAACCTTAGGCTAAATTCTAGTTAATTGAATCTAAGGCGGATCAGAACGTGTTGTGGACTATCTACGGAGGGACTACACTTAGAGTCCTAAACTTATTCTTGTTCGGTTCGGAGAAGCTAGGGAGGGAACGCTACAAATGTATGCATCCTAAATTATGCTAATTGTTATGTGGCAATTAATTTGGATTCCTGGCTTTATTGTTTTTCCGCATGAAATATATGTTTTATATTTGTCATAACCTAACAGCCGGAAACGGAAACATGGTACGTATTGGAAAATATTATTGGAAATAGAAATATTGGCAGAATCGGAAATATTGTTGGTACCGGAAATATTAGCGGAATTGGAAATATTGTCGGAATCGGAAATATTAAATATTTTTTCGAATCGAAAATTAATTCCGGAATCGGAAATATTTAATATTATTCAAATCGAAAATGAATTCTGGAATCGGAAATGAATTCCGGAATCGGAAAACGAATCGTAAGCGCGACATACGAAACGATCGTCGGACGAGCTTGCTAGACGCAAGGCCCAACACGAAGCCAGGCCCGCGCCTAGCGAAGCCCGCGCGCACAGCGAGCAGCAAGGAAGGCCCAGCGCGCGAGCAACGAGCAAGACAGGCCCATCCGCGTAGCAAGCGAGCAAGGCAAGGCCCAGCAGCAGCGCCCACGATTGGCCGTGTGCTGCCAGGGCCCTGCCTTGGGCCGAGCCGCGCACCAACGCCCTTTGTGGGCTACGTGTGTGCAATGCTACGTACGACCGATGCCTTGGTCGTTTAGGATTGCTTGATTAAATCGTTTTCCTAATTCTACACGAATTAAATGTTTTTGAGTTTGATTAAACGTTAAATTCTAATGGATTAATTTAACTAGAATCACAATAGATTTAGTTATTTGAATCCTAGTAGAAATCCAAATCCGTTATTTCCTCCCTATAAATACGTGGTTCATAATCACAATTTATATACAACAATTCAATAAGTATTCATATAGTTAAGTTCAAGTACGAATTTAATAGGTTGCCTAAATATATAACTAAGTTTTCGAATAAACATAATACCTTAGAGAATATCCTAGTTGGTTAATCTTGAAGGAAATAATGCCCTTGGTCCAAGTATGCATTCAATGTTAAGTCTAATAAATGCGGTTCAGTATTAATTAACAAGTTAATAATTCAGTGAGATCAAGTGAGCTGAATGCCTAGCTAGAGGCCGCTTCAGTTCAAGTGGAATTAATGATATTAATCCACAGCTTACTCTTGACTGAACCCGTAGGGTCACACAAATAGTACGTAAACGGATCAAGTATTTAATGGCATTAAATACTCCAACTATGGATATTCGGAATCGACGGATCTTGGTTTCAGTGGGAGCTGAGATCGTCACAGGCAAGAAATGAATACTCCGGAAACGATGATATTGCCGGAAACGGAAATATGGATCGTATCGGAAATATAAATATTATCCAAGTCGTAGATGTTGCCGGAAACGGAAACATGGTACATATCGGGAAATATTATTGGAAATAGAAATATTGCCGGAATCGGAAATATTGCCGGAAACGGAAATATTGTCTGAATCGGAAATATTATCGGAATCGGAAAATAATTCCGGAAACGGAAATATTAAATATTTGTTCGAAACGGAAATTAATTCCGGAATCGGAAATGTTAAATATTGTTCGTATCGGAAATGAATTCCGGAATCGGAAAATTAATCGGAAGCGCGTCGTACGAATTAGCATCGGACGAGCTTGCTAGACGAAGGCCCAGCACGAAGCCAGGCCCACGTCCAGCAAGGGAAACGCGCGCCACAACACGCCAGCCCAAGGCTGCGCCAGGCCCACCGCAAGGCAGGCCCAGCGCGCGCCCAAGGCTGCGGCAATCGTGGGCTGCGATGCTCGGGCTGTACGCGCGCGCGCATGGCGCCCCTCGTGGGCTGCTGTGCGTGCGTGGGTGTTTGTGTTCACATAAGAAACCTAAAACGTACAGGATTCGTTTAATGATTAAATTCCTAATTCTATTTGATAAATTAATTAAATAAGAGTTTCATTAGGATTCTAATTTAATTAATTCGTATCCTAATAGAATTCCAATTCTCTTTCCATACCCCTATAAATATGTGGCCTGGGTTCACAATTTATAACGAGTTTTCAAGTATTCAAAGTGAGTTTTTGAGAGAAAAATTCAGTCACATTTCTTGCTCAAAAGTGCCGAAATTTTAGTACCTTAAGGGCGATTCTAGTTGGTCAATCTTAAGGCGGATCCGGACGTGCTGTGGACTATCTACGGAGGGGCGACACTTGGAGTCCTAAAGACTTGTTCTTGTTCGGTTCGGGCGCAGCTAAGGAAGGCACGCAACAAAGAGTATGCATCTAAACTATGCTATATGATTATGTGTAAATAATATGTATTCCTGGCTAAATGGTTTTTCCGCATGATTTATGAATTGTCATATGTATCATAACCTAACAGTGGTATCAGAGCCTCTTATTATTTTCATAATCTAAATTGCATGAACATGGTTAAATATTACAAATTTGCAAGAATTAAAAGGGGTGATTAATTTTCGTAATTGTTAATTAATTGCAAATTGCGTTTATTTAATTATATGTACGCAGTTTTTCGGCAGTTTCTTCGTTACTCATCCAAATCGAGTGATTTTTGTGTCAATTCCGCATGTAAAAGGCATTCTAAAATTTTGACGAAAATAATATTTTTCTGCCGAACCCAGAATTCTCAAATTCGAAGCCTAACTATGACTTTTCGAAGGTTTTAGTTTTTCGAATGCAAAATTTTGTAAATTTAAGATGTTAAATTAAATATTTGCGATTCTTGTTGATAAATCTTGAATTTTTGATTGACCTACTGTATATGTTTAACAAGTTTGAATACCTAGCCTTGTTAATTATGCAATCTAATTTGTAATTATGATTAATTTGTTGAAAATTAGAATAATTTAGAATTAATTTGATTTTCATAATTAATTATAATTTAATTAGATACCTATGATTAAAAACCACCATAAAAATTATAAATTTATGATAAATTTTAAATTTTTATGACCTAAACTTGAATCCATGTTAATCGGAAATCAATTGAATAATAAATTTTCGATTTTTCGCCCTAAAATTATGAAATTAATATTAATTTATTAATTTGTCATTAATTTTAAATATAAATTTTTTAAAATTTTATGCGATCGTTCATATAACTTGCACGCACAAAGCAATGGACGCTACGTGTTACCCTTAAGGGGTGTTGCATAGTGCGGGCATGTGACGACGAGCAAGGGAGCTCGTCGCCCATGCGGCACGAATGCAATGAGCAAGGGCATGGTGCACGAGCACAAGGCAGCAGCCCTGCCTTGTGTCGTGGGCTATGAGCAATGGACGAATGGGCATGGGCGAAGGCAAGGCACGGCAGTCGCGTGTGGGCAGCAAGCGAGCTGCGCCACAACGCGCACTGCCTCGCGCAAGCGCGCGCAGCCTCGCGTGCAGCGAGCGCAAGCTCGCGTGCCACGAGTGCTGCGCCCAGCGACGATGCCTCGCGCAGCGAGCGCTGGCGAGCGCGCGCAGCGAGCGCTGGCTCGCATCAAGCGAGCGCTGGCGAGCGCGCACAGCGAGCGCTGGCGAGCGCGCACAACGAGCGCTGGCTCGCATCAAGCGAGCGCTGGCGAGCGCGCACAGCGAGCGCTGGCGAGCACGCACATCGAGCGCTGGCGAGCGCGCACAGCGAGCGATGGCTCGCGTGCATCGAGCGCTGGCGCGCGCGCAGCGAGCACCAACTCGCGCGATTGCTTGCGAAGGATAGAAGCAGCAGCTATGCGACGCAGCGCATGGGCTGCGCGCACATGGCCAGCGATGGCTGTGTGCGTGTGGCCCATGGGCGTGCGATGCGTAGGGTGTTTGCGTTGCGATTAGATCGTTTTGAATGTTTAATTTGAAATTTTCAGTTTACGTAATTTTAATTAATTTTAAAATCAATAATTTAAATTATTTTCTTGGATTTTAATTTTGAATATTGTAATTATAATAAATTTTATTTATTCTAATTATTTTACTAAAATTAAAATCATGAATTAATTTAAATACGACTGAAATTAAATTAAACTTTTGGGATTCAATTATAAATTTATATGAGCTTTAAATTTTAATTAAATTTGTATGTTTCCGGTTAGACTAGAAATACATTTTTATGTTTAAAATTAGTAAAGCATATGAATTTATTGGTTTAAGTGGGAGCGCTTTTAGTCATAAAACTCTTGATTAGGTCTACAAATCCTTAAGGTTAAAACAACTTGATTAGAATTAATAAGGACTGAATAATTGGTAGATTATTGGTGCCCTTGATTAATTGCTGCAAATGTTTACGTGATGCATAATGTGTTTTACTAACCAGCTATGTGGGCCATTCATGATAATGAATGGGTGAATGGTATATATTGTATATGTACTGTTTTGCAGGTTATGAAGTGACTAGTATGGCCCAAATAGGATAGAAAATATGGTCTGCGTACCATTAATTTGAATGTAATTGGTCTAAAGTACCAAAGTTATTTTTCAATTCAAATATGGTCTGCGTACCATCAAATAGTTGTAATTAGTTTTAATTATAGCTTATCCTATTTGAAGAAAATGGTGCCTCCCATGGAGATTTTCAAGACGGACTTTGAAGTTAAAGCTTCAAGATGAAGTCGGGCCATACTAGATCACACTTATCTTATGCATGTTTAAGTTATTTATTGCTTTTAAATATGTCTTAAAATGCATGAGATCAAAAGCTTGATTATGTGGCATGATTAAGGATTTTAGTTCACTTAAAATCTAACCAACATAGTAAGAGCCTTAAGTTCCAAACTTAAAAATTGAGTTAAAAGGTGCCATGCCAAAATATATACACTTGCTTGGATATCCTTTACATCAATTTAGTAATAGTTTTCGCTCAGCGAGGTGTTACTTATTGGTCCTAAAGGGGCAAGGTACACAAATAATTGTGAGTACATGTTAGTTTTGGTGAAACTCAACGATATAAGTAAGGAGTCCTTTTATGTCGTGGCAAAATCGATAGGTTTACCTAATAAGTTCTTAGACGTACCTATCAACCAAGAGTAGTTTCTAGACTATTAGCAAAAGGCTTTTGCTTACCTAAGATGTTTTAGGATTAAGTCGACAAACTGTGCTTAGTTCTTCAATGATTTTAGGATCTTGGAATCATTTTATTCACACCTGCCGGAACAATAAATTCGAATAAAATGCTAATAACTTGTTGAAATTGCATGATTGCTTTGATTTTCAAGTTATTATTCATGATAAATGTTTAGACTTTGCATGCTTCAATGTATGTTTTAATTATTGTTTATAATTAAATATCTTGCACTGCAATAAATCCTTTTAGAAAGGTAACAGTAAATTTCCTCGATTGGTAGTGAATCCAAGAACGATTCACGGAAATGAGAGAAAGTGAGCAATTTAAAATGTACGTTTCTTTTAGCGACTTTTATGGTTGTTTTCGAATATCAAAATCGAATGGCAAACCAATTGGTGCTTGTGAATTCAAAATACAATGTAGTTTTGAGATCATAAAGCATTGAGTTTAATACGCTCAGCTTTACCAATGGTTAACAACCTAATATCTTTGTCCATTTAATTCTCGAATGAGTCTAGTCCCTAGACATTCGAATAGATCGATGCTTAGAGAACTTTAGAAGCTTCTGGTAAGATCATCTAGTTGAAACAAAATATTCAACATAAATTAAAATGGTAAAGAACCTTGTTGGTGACATTGGACATGTCTAACAAAGTATAAAATTCAACACTAAAGAATTCAATTCTTAAGACTATAAGAAAGGGTACAAGAAATAGGAAAACGAGGAACAAATGAAAGGAATTTACGATTCCGTTTCTACCTATAAATTTATGTTTGAAGAGAAGTGACCTAGCAATCAAACTTCCTTGGTATCATATACCGCTTGAGGTTCTTACTTCGGTAATAACTCAAACAATGGAAGCTAGGATACACTAATGACCTACAAGTGGGAAATGAAGCATGGCAATGCTACATTAGTTGTAGGGTCATCTAGTTTGTTTTCAGTCCTTTCAAAGGCTGGAACTAAATGGCTATTTTGTTCCATAATCAGCATACCTAAATTTCTGCTTCAAACACAGAAAGACTCACATTCAGAAGAACAAAAACAATGCTTGTTTGTTTGTTTATTTGAATGAAATGGTCATTTACGGAATGAGTCAATATGCTTGATTAAAACAAACAACTCTTTAAAGAACTTTACTAGGTTCAAATCAACCCCTTGATTTGAGTTCCACTAATCTTTGGCATTGTTGCTTAGACCATATCAACAAGTTAACATTCAAAAGCTCTATTTTAGTGGACTTTTGAAAGTTGGTTGATTTCTAGATCAACTTAAGACAAGCTAGTCTTGTTAGGTTATGATACATATGACATTACATAGATCATGCGGAAACAACCATTAACCCAGGAAACATATTATTTACACATAATCATTTAGCATAGTTTAGATGCATACTCTTTGTTGCGTGCCTTCCCTAGCTGCGCCCGAACCGAACAAGAACAAGTCTTTTAGGACTCCAAGTGTCGTCCCTCCGTAGAAAGTCCACAGCACGTCCGGATCCGCCTTAAGATTGACCAACTAGAATCGCCCTTAAGGTACTCAGAAAATTCGGCACTTTTGGGGCAAGATGGGTGTTTGAATTTTCTCTCAAAAAACTCACTTTTGAATACTTTGAAACTTGTATATAAATTATGACCCCTAGGCCTTTATTTATAGAGTTATGGAAAAGGAATCGTAATCCTAGTAGGATGCGAATTAATTGGAATTAGAATTCTACATGAATTCTACTTAATCAATTTATCCAATAGGAATAGACATTTAATCATACACTGACTCTTGCAGATTCAGGAATCTCGCATGAGCTCAAACTCACACACACACGGCAGCCACAAGGGCTGCCCACGCATGCGAGCAGCAGCCCACGCAGCGCGGCCCACGCATGCGTGGCCTTGTGCGCGCTGGGCTGTGGCGTGCGTGCTTGCTGGGCGATGGCCTGGCTTCGTGCTGGGCCTTCGTCCGGCAGGCCTCGTCCGATGCTAATTCGTACGATACGCTTCCGATTAAAATTCCATTTCCGGAATCTATTTCCGATACGAACAATATTCAATATTTCCGATTCCGGAATTAATTTCCGTTTCGAACAAATATTTAATATTTCCGTTTCCGGAATTATTTTCCGATTCCGGTAATATTTCCGATTCTGACAATATTTCCGTTTCCGGCAATATTTCCGATTCTGGTAATATTTCCATTTCCAACAATATTTTCCGATACGTACCATGTTTCCGTTTCCGGCAACATCTACGACTTGGATAATATTCATATTTCCGATACGATCCATATTTCCGTTTCCGGCAATATCATCGTTTCCGGAGTATTCATTTCTTGCCTGTGACGATCTTAGCTCCCACTGAAACCAAGATCCGTCGGTTCCGAATATTCATAGATGGAGTATTTAATGCCATTAAATACTTGATCCGTTTACGTACTATTTGTGTGACCCTACGGGTTCAGTCAAGAGTAAGCTGTGGATTAATATCATTAATTCCACTTGAACTGAAGCGGCCTCTAGCTAGGCATTCAGCTCACTTGATCTCACTGAATTATTAACTTGTTAATTAATACTGAACCGCATTTATTAGACTTAACATAGAATGCATACTTGGACCAAGGGCATTATTTCCTTCAGTCTCCCACTTGTCCTTAGGGACAAGTGTGCATTTCCTAATTCCTTTGTCGCTCGATGCTTGCTCTTGAACATAAGGTAAGAGTTGTCATCCTTATTATGTCCAGAGGTGTTCCTCGGTTTCAGAGTTCAACTGATCAAATAAACAGATAATCATAGCCTATGATTCATCCGAGCACGGCCATGCATTTCACAGTTTCTAGCTCTCCGAGTGGCCTTGTACAACTTTTAAGCATCTCATCCCGATTTATGGGAGGACAATCCCAATCTTGCGATCTTGAGATTAGACTTCGTTTGATAGGTGATTACCTGAGCGTTGCCTTTATAGCCTCCTTTTACGGTGCGACGGTTGGTCAACGTCAAAGCAACCAGTTCTCAAACAAGTAATCTCAAATCACTCAGGTATTGAGGATTTAGTGTCTAATAATTTAATGAAATTTACTTATGACAGACTTTCATCTCTTACAGTAAAGTTTCATAGGTCTTGTCCGATACTAGTCTTCCCAAAGTAAGTATCTATGCAAATGATTATGACATTGCCATGTCCACATAGTTCAAGAAACAGAACTACTAGTCATCTTGCATTCTAATCGTCTAACGTTTTCTATGCGTCCAATTTTATAGAAAACTCCGATTAGGGACCATTTTCAACCTTTGACATTCAAGTTCACTTGATAGACATTTCTTAGTCACAGGACTGGTCCTGACAGTCTATCTTGAATATATCGTCAAGTTGAAGGGACTCATCATTTAATAAACCACGAATTAAATGGAAAAATGAATTCCTTTCATTTATTGTGAATGATTAACCAATAATGTTTTACAAAGATTTAAACTCTAAAACTTTAAAACATTAAACAGAGACATCAAAGCCATTCTCCAATATGCTTGATTCCCATAGCTGCAGTGTGCGAGTTGTGCTTCGCTTGCGGCAGAGGTTTAGTTAATGGATCTGATATGTTGTCATCAGTTCCAATTTTGCTTATCTCGACTTCTTTTCTTTCAACGAACTCTCGTAGAAGGTGAAATCTACGAAGTACATGCTTGACTCTCTGGTGGTGTCTAGGCTCTTTTGCCTGTGCAATAGCTCCGTTATTATCACAATACAGGGCTATTGGTCCTTTAATGGAGGGGACTACACCAAGTTCTCCTATGAACTTCCTTAGCCATATAGCTTCCTTTGCTGCTTCATGTGCAGCAATGTACTCCGCTTTAGTTGTAGAATCCGCAATGGTGCTTTGCTTAGCACTTTTCCAGCTTACTGCTCCTCCGTTGAGGCAGAAGACAAACCCAGACTGTGATCTGAAATCATCTTTGTCGGTTTGGAAACTTGCGTCCGTATAGCCTTTAACAATTAATTCATCATCTCTACCATAGACCAGGAAGTCATCTTTGTGCCTTTTCAGGTACTTCAGAATGTTCTTGGCAGCAGTCCAATGCGCCTCTCCTGGGTCTGACTGGTATCTGCTCGTAGCACTGAGTGCGTACGCAACATCCGGGCGTGTACATATCATAGCATACATTATTGAACCAATCAATGATGCATATGGAATCCCACTCATTCGTCTACGCTCATCAAGTGTTTTTGGGCACTGAGTCTTGCTTAGAGTCATTCCATGAGACATGGGTAGGTAGCCTCGCTTGGAGTCCGCCATCTTGAACCTATCAAGCACCTTATTGATATAAGTGCTTTGACTAAGTCCAATCATCCTTTTAGATCTATCTCTGTAAATCTTGATGCCCAATATGTACTGTGCTTCTCCTAGATCCTTCATCGAAAAACATTTCCCAAGCCAAATCTTGACAGAGTTCAACATAGGAATGTCATTTCCGATAAGCAATATGTCGTCGACATATAATACTAGGAAAGCAATTTTGCTCCCACTGACCTTCTTGTATACACAAGATTCGTCCGCGTTCTTGATGAAACCAAAGTCACTGACTGCTTCATCAAAACGTATATTCCAGCTCCTGGATGCCTGCTTCAATCCGTAGATTGACTTCTTTAGCTTGCATACCTTTTTAGCATTCTTTGGATCCTCAAAACCTTCAGGCTGTGTCATAAACACAGTTTCTGTTAAAACGCCGTTTAAGAAAGCAGTTTTGACATCCATCTGCCATATTTCGTAATCGTAATATGCAGCGATTGCTAACATTATTCGAATAGACTTTAGCATTGCAACTGGTGAAAAGGTTTCATCGTAATCCACACCGTGGACTTGCCTGTAACCTTTCGCAACCAATCTAGCTTTGAAAACTTCAAGTTTCCCATCCTTGTCCTTTTTCAGTTTGAAAACCCATTTGCTTCCAATGGCTTGGTAGCCATCTGGCAAATCGACCAAATCCCATACTTGGTTTTCAGACATGGAGTCTAATTCAGATTGCATGGCTTCTTGCCATTGCTTGGAGCTAGGGCTCGTCATAGCTTGCTTGTAGGTCGCAGGTTCATCACTTTCAAGTAATAGAACGTCATAGCTCTCGTTCGTCAAAATACCTAAGTACCTTTCCGGTTGAGATCTATATCTTTGCGATCTACGCGGGGTAACATTTCTAGATTGACCATGATTCTCACCAGATTCTTCTAAAGATCTCTGAGTTTCATCCTGAATGTCATCTTGAGCATTCTCTAGAGTTTGTTGTTCGACTCGAATTTCTTCGAGGTCTACTTTTCTCCCACTTGTCATTTTGGAAATGTGATCTTTCTCCAAAAAGACACCATCTCGAGCAACAAACACTTTGTTCTCAGATGTATTGTAGAAGTAATACCCCTTTGTTTCCTTTGGATAGCCCACAAGGATACATTTGTCAGATTTTGGATGAAGTTTGTCTGAAATTAATCGTTTGACGTAAACTTCACATCCCCAAATCTTAAGAAAAGACACATTTGGAGGCTTTCCAAACCATAATTCGTATGGAGTCTTTTCGACAGCTTTAGACGGAGCTCTATTTATAGTGAGTGCAGCTGTATTTAGTGCATGTCCCCAAAATTCTAATGGAAGTTCGGCCTGACCCATCATTGACCTGACCATGTCTAGCAAGGTTCTGTTCCTCCGTTCTGACACACCGTTCCATTGTGGTGTTCCAGGAGGAGTCAATTCTGATAGAATTCCACATTCTTTCAGATGGTCATCAAATTCATAGCTCAGATATTCACCGCCTCTATCAGACCGCAGTGCCTTGATCTTCTTGCCTAATTGATTCTCTACTTCACTCTGAAATTCCTTGAATTTGTCAAAGGATTCAGACTTATGCTTCATTAGGTAGACATAACCATACCTACTGAAGTCATCAGTGAAAGTGATAAAGTAGCTGAAACCACCTCTAGCATTTGTACTCATTGGTCCACATACATCTGTATGGATTAAACCCAATAGTTCATTTGCTCTTTCTCCAACTTTAGAGAAAGGTTGCTTTGTCATTTTGCCAAGTAAACATGATTCGCATTTACCATAATCCTCTAAGTCAAATGGTTCTAGAATTCCTTCCCTTTGAAGTCTTTCTAAGCGTTTCAAGTTTATATGGCCTAATCGACAATGCCACAGATAGGTGAGATCTGAATCATCCTTTTTGGCCTTTTTGGTATTTATGTTATATACTTGTTTGTCGTGATCTAATAAATAAAGTCCATTGACTAATCTAGCAGATCCATAAAACATCTCTTTAAAATAAAACGAACAACTATTGTCTTTTATTATAAAGGAAAATCCCTTAGCATCTAAGCAAGAAACTGAAATGATGTTTTTAGTAAGACTTGGAACATGGAAACATTCTTCCAGTTCCAAAACTAGCCCGGAGGGCAACGACAAATAGTAAGTTCCTACAGCTAATGCAGCAATCCGTGCTCCATTTCCCACTCGTAGGTCGACTTCACCCTTGCTTAACTTTCTACTTCTTCTTAGTCCCTGTGGATTGGAACATAAGTGTGAGCCACAACCTGTATCTAATACCCAAGAAGTTGAATTAGCAAGTATATAGTCTATAACGAAAATACCTGAAGATGGAACGACTGTTCCGTTCTTCTGATCTTCCTTTAGCTTCAAGCAATCTCTCTTCCAATGCCCCTTCTTCTTGCAGTAGAAGCATTCGGATTCAGAAGTGGGTTGACTGACCTTCCTCTTTGCAGATTTGGCGCCAGTTTGCTTAGTTGGGCTGGCCTTGTTGCCACCTTTCTTAGCATTCCTCTTCTTTCCAGATTTCTTGAACTTGCCCCCACGCACCATAAGCACATCCTGCTTATCACTTTTGAGCGTCTTTTCAGCGGTCTTCAGCATACCGTGAAGCTCAGTGAGCGTTTTGTCCAGACTATTCATACTGTAGTTCAGTTTGAACTGATCATACCCGCTATGAAGAGAATGGAGGATGGTGTCTATAGCCATTTCCTGAGAAAATTGCTGATCCAGCCGACTCATATTCTCAATGAGTCCAATCATTTTGAGAACATGTGGACTTACGGGCTCGCCTTTCTTAAGCTTGGTCTCAAGAATTTGCCTATGAGTCTCGAATCTTTCGACTCGAGCCAGATCTTGGAACATGTTCTTCAACTCACTGATGATTGTGAAAGCATCTGAGTTGATGAACGTTTTCTGCAGATCCGCACTCATGGTGGCGAGCATTAGACATTTCACATCCTTGTTGGCATCAATCCAACGATTGAGGGCTGCCTGAGTGATCCCGTCGCCTGGAGCTTCGGGCATCGCCTCATCTAGGACATACTCCTTTTCTTCCTGCATAAGAACTATTTGCAAGTTCCTTTGCCAGTCAAGGAAGTTTTTCCCGTTCAACTTCTCCTTTTCGAGAATTGATCGAATGTTGAATGAATTGTTGTTTGCCATATTAAAAACTACAATTGAAAAGAATAAACAAATAAATAACCATTCACAGTTTCTCTTAATAAACTTAAATTCTAGCATACATGCATAATTCAATGTTTATTAAGCATTTTATTCAAGTTATGTGTTCCGGCAGGTGTGAATAAAATGATTCCAAGATCCTAAAATCATTGAAGAACTAAGCACAGTTTGTCGACTTAATCCTAGAACATCTTAGGTAAGCAAAAGCCTTTTGCTAATAGTCTAGAAACTATTCTTGGTTGATAGGTACGTCTAAGAACTTATTAGGTAAACCTATCGAATTTTCCACGACATAAAAGGACTCCTTACTTATATCGTTGAGTTTCACCAAAACTAACATGTACTCACAATTATTTGTGTACCTTGCCCCTTTAGGACCAATAAGTAACACCTCGCTGAGCGAAAACTATTACTAGATTGATGTAAAGGATATCCAAGCAAGTGTATATTTTGGCATGGCACCTTTTAACTCAATTTTTAAGTTTGGAACTTAAGGCTCTTACTATGTTGGTTAGATTTTAAGTGAACTAAAATCCTTAATCATGCAACATAATCAAGCTTTTGATCTCATGCATTTTAAGACATATTTAAAGCAATAAATAACTTAAAACATGCATAAGATATTTGTGATCTAGTATGGCCCGACTTCATCTTGAAGCTTTGACTTCAAAGTCCGTCTTGAAAATCTCCGTGGGAGGCACCATTTTCTTCAAATAGGATAAGTTATAACTAATTACAACTATTTGATGGTACGCAGACCATATTTGAATTGAAAAACAACTTTGGTACTTTAGACCAATTACATTCAAATTAATGGTACGCAGACCATATTTTCTATCCTATTTGGGCCATACTAGTCACTTCATAACCTGCAAAACAGTACATATACAATATATACCATTCACCCATTCATTATCATGAATGGCCCACATAGCTGGTTAGTTAAACACATTATGCATCACGTAAACATTTGCAGCAATTAATCAAGGGCACCAATAATCTACCAATTATTCAGTCCTTATTAATTCTAATCGAGTTGTTTTAACCTTAAGGATTTGTAGACCTAATCAAGAGTTTATGACTAAAAAGCGCTCCCACTCAAACCAATAAATTCATATGCTTTACTAATTTTAAACATAAAATTGTATTTCTAGTCTAACCGGAAACATACAAATTTAATTAAAATTTAAAGCTCATATAAATTTATAATTGAATCCAAAAATTTAATTTAATTTCAGTCGCATTTAAATTAATTCATGATTTTAATTTTAGTAAAATAATTAGAATAAATTACATTTATTATAATTATAATATTCAAAATTAAAATCCAAGAAATTAATTCAAATTATTAATTTTAAAATTAATTAAAATTACGTGAACTGAAATTTTCAAATTAAACATTCAAAACGATCTAATCGTAACGCAAACACCCTACGCGTTGCACGCCCATGGGCTGTACGCACACAGCCATTGATGGCCATGTGCGCGCAGCCCATGCGCTCGTTGCATAGCTGCTGCTGTCCCATACGCAAGCCTCCGCACAGCGCCCACCGCACGCGAGCTATCGCTCGCAGCGCGCGCGCGTTGCCGCGCTCGCTGGTGCGCGAGATCGCTCGCTGGTGTGCGCGAGCCATCGCTCGCTGGGGCGCTGCATCGCTCGCTGGCGCGCGAGATCGCGCGCTGGCGCGCGAGATCGCTCGCTGGTGCGCGCGAGTGATGCTGGGCGCAGCGCTCGTGGCACGCGAGCTTGCGCTCGCTGCGCACGAGGCTGCGCGCTGTTGTGCGAGGCAGCGCGCGCTGTGGCGCAGCTCGCTTGCTGCCCACACGCGACTGCCTTGGCTCGCCCCTCGCCCATGCCCATACGTTCATTGCTCGTGGCACACGACACAAGGCAGGGCTGCTGCCTTGTGCTCGTGCACTACGGCCTTGCTCATTGCATTCGTGCCGCACGGGCGACGAGCTCCCTTGCTCGTCGTCGCATGCCCGCATTATACAACACCCCTTAAGGGTAACACGAAGCGTCCATTGCTTCGTGCGTGCAAGTTATTTGAACGAATCGCATAAAAATTAAAAATTTATATTTAAAATTAATGACAAATTAATAAATATTATTAATTTCATAATTTTAGGGCGAAAAAATCGAAAATTTATTATCCAATTGATTTCCGATTGTTATGGATTCAAGTCTAGGTCATAAAAATTTAAAATTTATCGTAAATTTACAATTTTTATGGTGGTTTTTAATCATAGGTTTCTAATTAAATTACAATTAATTATGAAAATCAAATTAATTCTAAATTATTCTAATTTTCAACAAATTAATCATAATTACAAATTAGATTGCATAATTAACAAGACTAGGCATTCAAACTTGTTAAACATATGCAGTAGGTCAATCAAAAATTCAAGATTTATCAACAAGAATCGCAAATATTTAATTTAACATCTTAAATTTACGAAATTTTGCATTCGAAAAACTAAAACCTTCGAAAAGTCATAGTTAGGCTTCGAATTTGAGAATTCTGGGTTCGGCAGAAAAATACTATTTTTGTCAAAATTTTAGAATGCCTTTTACATGCGGAATTGACACAAAAATCACTCAATTCGGATGAGTAACGAAGAAACTGCCGAAAAACTGCGTACATATAATTAAATAAACGCAATTTGCAATTAATTAACAATTACGAAAATTAATCACCCCTTTTAATTCTTGCAAATTTGTAATATTTAACCATGTTCATGCAATTTAGATTATGAAAATAATAAGGGGCTCGTGATACCACTGTTAGGTTATGATACATATGACATTACATAGATCATGCGGAAACAACCATTAACCCAGGAAACATATTATTTACACATAATCATTTAGCATAGTTTAGATGCATACTCTTTGTTGCGTGCCTTCCCTAGCTGCGCCCGAACCGAACAAGAACAAGTCTTTTAGGACTCCAAGTGTCGTCCCTCCGTAGAAAGTCCACAGCACGTCCGGATCCGCCTTAAGATTGACCAACTAGAATCGCCCTTAAGGTACTCAGAAAATTCGGCACTTTTGGGGCAAGATGGGTGTTTGAATTTTCTCTCAAAAAACTCACTTTTGAATACTTTGAAACTTGTATATAAATTATGACCCCTAGGCCTTTATTTATAGAGTTATGGAAAAGGAATCGTAATCCTAGTAGGATGCGAATTAATTGGAATTAGAATTCTACATGAATTCTACTTAATCAATTTATCCAATAGGAATAGACATTTAATCATACACTGACTCTTGCAGATTCAGGAATCTCGCATGAGCTCAAACTCACACACACACGGCAGCCACAAGGGCTGCCCACGCATGCGAGCAGCAGCCCACGCAGCGCGGCCCACGCATGCGTGGCCTTGTGCGCGCTGGGCTGTGGCGTGCGTGCTTGCTGGGCGATGGCCTGGCTTCGTGCTGGGCCTTCGTCCGGCAGGCCTCGTCCGATGCTAATTCGTACGATACGCTTCCGATTAAAATTCCATTTCCGGAATCTATTTCCGATACGAACAATATTCAATATTTCCGATTCCGGAATTAATTTCCGTTTCGAACAAATATTTAATATTTCCGTTTCCGGAATTATTTTCCGATTCCGGTAATATTTCCGATTCTGACAATATTTCCGTTTCCGGCAATATTTCCGATTCTGGTAATATTTCCATTTCCAACAATATTTTCCGATACGTACCATGTTTCCGTTTCCGGCAACATCTACGACTTGGATAATATTCATATTTCCGATACGATCCATATTTCCGTTTCCGGCAATATCATCGTTTCCGGAGTATTCATTTCTTGCCTGTGACGATCTTAGCTCCCACTGAAACCAAGATCCGTCGGTTCCGAATATTCATAGATGGAGTATTTAATGCCATTAAATACTTGATCCGTTTACGTACTATTTGTGTGACCCTACGGGTTCAGTCAAGAGTAAGCTGTGGATTAATATCATTAATTCCACTTGAACTGAAGCGGCCTCTAGCTAGGCATTCAGCTCACTTGATCTCACTGAATTATTAACTTGTTAATTAATACTGAACCGCATTTATTAGACTTAACATAGAATGCATACTTGGACCAAGGGCATTATTTCCTTCAAGTCTTACTTGTTGAAAGTAACAAAAGAATATGAACTATTGTTAGAACGCCTAGACGATAGAGTTCAAAGCTAAAGAAAGGTTTTATGACTTTATTATTTCACATGGATTTGAGTGAATATAGGTTTATTAACTCAAATGTGATATAAGTTGAATCTGTTTGGGTAGTTCCAAGATTCAGAAGTGTAAAATCCACTTGGCAAGAAATCATAAAGATCTAGGTTAGATCATGTTGATGATTACTTGAGACCAAATATGATCATCAATGATTGTGTGTTGTAATTTCACAATCTAGGTCCATAAGATATGGCATATCGTAGTTGGAATAATCGAAGTCAATTAGTACTTGATTCGATCAATGATGGATCATAAAGACTTTTCCTATAATTTCTAAAACAAAATGCTCAACTACCACCAAACTAAACCAAATTCGTCAAAGCTATTGAAAAGTAATTTCAGAATAACTTTTCATAAAATATATCTAGAGAGTTGCAAAACTCAGTGGGAGCTTAGTGTTTGTCATTCGACAAACTAAGGCTCAAGTTTAGATATATATTTCATTATGATTTATTCAAATGAAACACAAGGGTATTGTTTCTACCATGAATTTTTTGAGAACATAATGTTTGTTTGCTCGAAATAATGTCCTTTTGGAGATTCGTTTCCAAAATGACAAGTGGGAGAAAATAGACCTCGAAAGTCTTCGAGGCGAACAACAAACATAAACGGACATTCCGGAGGCTTTTCGAAGTGCTTCAGAAAATCCGAACTTATTCTGTAAGGACTTTACAAGTGGCTTTAAAGAATAGACATCTCTTAGAAGACTTTACAAGTGCTTCAAGGAGAATAGAATATTCAAAGGACTCTCAAAGTGCCTGTTGATATTCTATTGTTTGATGTTCTATACCCAAGTAGGCATAGAGTTCAAGTCACTGGAACTATGAGATTCTTCTATTAGATAGTAGAGAAACATAGAGTTCTGGTCAATGAAACTATGATATTCTTCTATTAGATAGTGAAGAAACCTACAACTTGCAGTCAAACTATTATCATGTAGATTAATGAGTTTGTGACTTATAAGAAAGCTATGACGAAACCCAGATTCCCTAAAATGGTTAGAGGCCATATATAGACTCAAATTTTTTAAATGGTTAGAGGCCATAAAACATACTCAATGTTTTGATGACAAAATTAAAATTTTGTTGATTTGCAAGAATAGTTTCACACCTATTGGTTGCAAGTTTGTTTCAAGGATAAAAACCATCAAACATGAAATTGTGTTCACACACAAAGCTAGATTAGTTTCTAAAGGTTACAAGCAAATTCATGACATGGATTGTGTTGAAACCTCATGCATAATCGTAATGCTCAAGTCTATATTCAAGCAATGATTGCATATTGGTACATATAGCAATTGGATGACAAAACGTATTCCTCAATCAAATGTTGGAATAACTATGTACATGGTATGTCATAGGATTTGTGGATCCAAATAAATGCTTGAAAAGAAAAGCTAGTTTATAAAATCTAAGTACAGATTTAAGCAAGCAATTGGGAATTAGAAATGTATTTTAGTGAAACTAATAAGTATTTTAGTTTCATAAAATGTACATGATTCTTATAGATATATAAGAAGTTTAGTGGGAGTACATAAAACTTAATTGGTCCTATGTGTATCACACACATATCTCTCTATTGTGAAATAACATTCAAATGCTAAATACTTAGATTTGAGATTATTCATCAATGACGGACCAAGGCGAAACTTAGTTCATACTGGGTACTAAGATCTATTTACAAAGATCTTATAATATTGTTTTGGATTAAGTAATGGCATTTACTAAATCAAACACGAAAGACTCCATTGGAGATATTCGACCCATGTGAATAAATCTAAGTAAAGAATGTTTGAACTATGTATAAGCATTTACTAAGTTAAAACATCAAAGGATCTAAGTGAGATTCTTCACCTATATTTTATGTCAAAGAATTTAGCTGGATTCAGTATCTACTGAAATTGAATGAGCTAAAGTTACATGAATAGAATTCAATTGGGAATTATTCTGCAAAATAATTTATCATGTATGATATAATATGAGGATCGCCAAAAACGTATCGTATGACTTTAGGCATGACGAACATATACCAATCTCTATTGATCTAAGTGAAGATCAACTAGATTGAGATCAAGAATACTTATGGTACTTGAAAAGGTACATAGGAATAGTTCTTGATTCAAGGAAATAAAGATATGCTAAATATTGATGCTACACGCATAAACACTGGCAAAGGATCAAGCAAGACCCTTTGGAGTTAACCATTGATAAGGACGAGCTATAGAGCATCGTGTTTTAAAATGACAACATGGATTGGAGACCATGAGTTGTTGCGTGGGAAATTAAATATTAATTTCTATGTTCTAAGACACAACTGGAAAGTCTTCCACATATCTGTGAACTGCTTGGATAAGTAAATCCAAACAAAGCATCACTAGCAACCTAAACAGTTGAAGTAGAAGTACTTATTGCCTAAGAAGCAATAAAAGAGAGTTGTTTGTATTAATGGGTTCTTCATTGAACTTAGGTAGATCACATATCTGCTGGCTTGATGGTTCTTCATTGAAAAATGCGTAGAACCACTCTTGAAGCAAGAAAAACGTCTGCTAACTTGATGGTTCTTCATTGCAAAATGAGTAAAACCACCATCAAAGTAAGAAAGACTAGATCACATAATAAACAAACTCGAAAAGATCTTATCATCATATCTCGAAGAACATTCGATGAAAATGATATTAAGATTGGCAAAACATGATAAATAAACCTATGCAACAAGTGAGAAGCAACACTCACGTCGTAGCACTGGAAATCAAGCATAGCTTTGAATTCCATGAACTGTTTTAAAGATGGGTTTGAGGCCCATGGTTGTAAAACGTTGGGGTTAAATATTTATCATATATGAAATGTAATTTTCATATTCCATTTAATCTTAGGTTTAGTATTAAATGATGAGTCCCTTCAATTTGACGATATATTCAAGATAGACTGTCAGGACCAGTCCTGTGACTAAGAAATGTCTATCAAGTGAACTTGAATGTCAAAGGTTGAAAATGGTCCCTAGTCGGAGTTTTCTATAAAATTGGACGCATAGAAAACGTTAGACGATTAGAATGCAAGATGACTAGTAGTTCTGTTTCTTGAACTATGTGGACATGGCAATGTCATAATCATTTGCATAGATACTTACTTTGTGAAGACTAGTATCGGACAAGACCTATGAAACTTTACTGTAAGAGATGAAAATCTGTCATAAGTAAATTTCATTAAAATTATTAGACACTAAATCCTCAATACCTGAGTGATTTGAGATTACTTGTTTGAGAACTGATTACTTTGACGTTGACCAACCGTCGCACCGTAAAAGGAGGCTATAAAGGAAACGCTCAGGTAATCACCTATCAAACGAAGTATAATCTCAAGATCGCAAGATTGGAATTGTCCTCCCATAAATCGGGATGAGATGCTTAAAAGTTGTACAAGGCCACTCGGAGAGCTAGAAACTGTGAAATGCATGGCCGTGCTCGGATGAATCATAGGCTATGATTATCTGTTTATTTGATCAGTTGAACTCTGAAACCGAGGAACACCTCTGGACATAATAAGGATGACAACTCTTACCTTATGTTCAAGAGCAAGCATCGAGCGACAAAGGAATTAGGAAATTCACACTTGTCCCTAAGGACAAGTGGGAGACTGAAGGAAATAATGCCCTTGGTCCAAGTATGCATTCAATGTTAAGTCTAATAAATGCGGTTCAGTATTAATTAACAAGTTAATAATTCAGTGAGATCAAGTGAGCTGAATGCCTAGCTAGAGGCCGCTTCAGTTCAAGTGGAATTAATGATATTAATCCACAGCTTACTCTTGACTGAACCCGTAGGGTCACACAAATAGTACGTAAACGGATCAAGTATTTAATGGCATTAAATACTCCAACTATGGATATTCGGAATCGACGGATCTTGGTTTCAGTGGGAGCTGAGATCGTCACAGGCAAGAAATGAATACTCCGGAAACGATGATATTGCCGGAAACGGAAATATGGATCGTATCGGAAATATAAATATTATCCAAGTCGTAGATGTTGCCGGAAACGGAAACATGGTACATATCGGGAAATATTATTGGAAATAGAAATATTGCCGGAATCGGAAATATTGCCGGAAACGGAAATATTGTCTGAATCGGAAATATTATCGGAATCGGAAAATAATTCCGGAAACGGAAATATTAAATATTTGTTCGAAACGGAAATTAATTCCGGAATCGGAAATGTTAAATATTGTTCGTATCGGAAATGAATTCCGGAATCGGAAAATTAATCGGAAGCGCGTCGTACGAATTAGCATCGGACGAGCTTGCTAGACGAAGGCCCAGCACGAAGCCAGGCCCACGTCCAGCAAGGGAAACGCGCGCCACAACACGCCAGCCCAAGGCTGCGCCAGGCCCACCGCAAGGCAGGCCCAGCGCGCGCCCAAGGCTGCGGCAGTCGTGGGCTGCGATGCTCGGGCTGTACGCGCGCACGCAAGGCGCCCGTCGTGGGCTGCTGTGCGTGCGTGGGTGTTTGTGTTCACATACGAAACCTAAAACGTACAAGATTCGTTTAATGATTAAATTCCTAATTCTATTTGATAAATTAATTAAATAAGAGTTTCATTAGGATTCTAATTTAATTAATTCGTATCCTAATAGGATTCCAATTCTCTTTCCATACCCCTATAAATATGTGGCCTGGGTTCACAATTTATAACGAGTTTTCAAGTATTCAAAGTGAGTTTTTGAGAGAAAAATTCAGTCACATTCCTTGCTCAAAAGTGCCGAAATTTTAGTACCTTAAGGGCGATTCTAGTTGGTCAATCTTAAGGCGGATCCGGACGTGCTGTGGACTATCTACGGAGGGGCGACACTTGGAGTCCTAAAGACTTGTTCTTGTTCGGTTCGGGCGCAGCTAGGGAAGGAACGCAACAAAGAGTATGCATCTAAACTATGCTATATGATTATGTGTAAATAATATGTATTCCTGGCTAAATGGTTTTTCCGCATGATTTATGAATTGTCATATGTATCATAACCTAACAAATCTAAGGCGGATCCAAACGTGCTGTGGACTATCTACGGAGGGGCGACATTTGAAGTCCTAAACCTGTTCTTCTTCGGTTCGGGAGAAGCTAGGGAAGGCACGCATCATATTTGAAAAAGACTAAGACGGAAATAACCATCTGGGAACTCATGTACACCTCGAAAGTGCACCGTGACAGAGTAATCAGGTTCCTTGATCTCGTTTCATTCCCCATGGATATCACTCCGGATTTGCTGGTAAACCAAGTCACTAGGGACTTAGAATACTGGGCAATAGTCTTTACCGAAAAGCACTTACCCAAAGAAGGAAGATCCCATAACAAAGCGCTTTACTTAGTAGTCGAACGCAAAGGTCAAAACATCCCACTCGAACTGGTAGAAAACGGCTCAGCTGTAAACGTTTGGCCGCTCCGCACGACTCGATTCCTAGGCTTGAAGGACACTAATATCCAGCCATCTAATCAAGGGATAAGAGCCTACGATGACTCCAAATGAGCAGTGTACAATAAGATTAAACTCACCGTGCAAACCGGACATATAGCAAGAACTACGGAGTTCCAAGTAGACGACATCAAGCCCACATTCAACCTCCTCCTGGGTCGCCCATGGCTACACGACCTATGAGGCGTAGCTTCCACTCTGCACCAAATGTTCCAACTGAACCATAACGGAGTAACAATAGCCATCCAAGCCCCGCCTCCCGACGTCAGTTGTTCCATGACAGAAGTAATTGGCGAACGAGAAGACTTGTATGGCTTTCAAATAGACGAGACCGTCTCAGCCGTCGAGGCATATGATCCAACATTCTTGGATCCGCGAGCATCACAAATTATACCAAAAAAGATGCTATCCCATTGATGCTTTCTAGGGATTCGACTGGGCATAAGGGGAAGATACATGACTTATATTTAGGGAGGAAAATACCCTCTTCGTGACGTGTCCAAGTATGCCACCATGGAGTATACGTGTCTGCCAACAAGGCGGGAAGTTACTGCTGGACAATTTGATCTCAACGGTTGAGTGAGACGGCAGCGGTTACACATAGATGATTAAGTGTGGAGCGTAGCATTAACGGTCTTCATTAAGCCTAATTATGTGCATTAATTATGAACGTTACATTCTTGTATGAAGCCTATAAAATGTCTTAGATAGCTCCTTTGTACATATGAGTTAACTTGCCTAATAATAAGCTAAGTTCCTTATCCTTTCTTTTCCTTTCTTTATTTATGACTTCTCCTCATTTCCATTACTGACTTAGGCATCAGAGGGCCGTTGGCTACACCAGCAGCCAACCATGACGCCATCATTCCATTTTGTAGATCACACCTTTTGGCAATACATACAGCATGGTGCCAACACTCACGCATTCGTCCTAGCATAAGAAGTTCAACAATGCAAACGCACAACACAGTCTCGACTAGTATTCTCTAAAACCTTTTTCTTCTTCTCTTGTCGTAATTTCGTTTTATTTCGTGTAGACCTATACTGACTTAAGCTTCGGAGGGCCGTTGGCTTCACCAACGGCCGATCCTCACGCTCAAATATGTTGACAGTATGATGCCTACTTGATGACGAATTCGACAAGAAGAAGGCGGGACGGCAAAAAACAAATGCAACACAAAGGAAACGCATTGACGAAGATGACCACAATTTTTTTCCCTTTTATTGAATATATTCATATGTTACATCTCGCAACCTACTTGTACGAGTTACGAATTACAGAATACATCTTACATTTTTTACACTTTACAAACTACAAGTTAGGCCATGCAAAACGCTTGGGAAACGAATTACATCTTACATTGTACATTACACATATACAGAAATACAAGTTTACATTTCACATGGCTTACACTTCTGGCTTTGCAGCTCCATCTCTGAAAAGCTGAAGACGTCCCCTGAACAAAGCAAGGTACGCACACCAAGTTTCCTGAACACAAAAAAACCATATTTCTCAGTCTTCGGTCTAGTGTTGCTTGGGGACAAGCAACAGTCTTGCTTGGGGGAATTTGATGAATCATATTTATATAGGGTATTTAAGGCTCATTTAGGTTGCATTTCTAGGCATTTGTCTCATTTTAGTTGCATTTAGATTCATAATTGCATAAGTCGTCGTTATTGTACTCTATTACGCTCCGTTTGTGTTTTCTTTGATATTTCAGGTGAATTTACAATCATTTGGGTGCTTTCGGAGTGCTTGGAGGTGGATCGAACGATCACCGGGTGGTTTGAGTCGGAGACGAAGTGTTTGACCGGAGAATTGAGCTTTCCGGGGATGATTAAATCGATGTATCGCTTGTGCATAGGTTCGCAAGATCCTTCGTTGCCTCGCAAGATCCCTCGTTGCCTCGCAAGATCCCTCGTTGGCTAGCAAGATCCCTTGTTGGCTTGCTACATCTATCGTCGTGCCTCGTCGCTTCATGGCAGCCTGCTATGCATCTCACTATGCCAGCGAGGGATGGCTCTCTAGCTCCCTTGCTGCCTCGCCCTTGTTTTGTCATGCTATACACTTCACCAGGCCAGCGAGGGATGGTGCGCGAGATCCCTCGCTGCCTCGTTGCTTCGTCGCTTCGTTGCTCTGCCTTGCAGTACTTCACTTGGCCAGCGAGGGATGGCTCGCTAGCTCCCTCGCTGCCTCGCCTCGCCTTGCTTGCGCTGCTCTACTTTGTTGCTAGTCGCGCATCACCATGCCAGCGAGGGATGGTGCGCGAGATCCCTCGCTGCCCATGCCTCGCCATCTCTCTTTCCGTGTGCGTGGCTCGTGCTCGGGTTTGGCTGCCACGTCATCGCTCCATCGACCAATCATCGACGACTTTTATCTTTATTTTTTTATTTATTTATTTATTTTATTTTCGAAAATAGAGAGCATATAAATACTCTAGGTAATTAATTTATTTCCCTCATCTTATTTTTCCTTAGAATTCTTTTGAACGCTTAGTTTATTTTCTCTCTCTTCATATTATTGAGCACTAGTACATTCTATTCGATTGATCAATATAGAGGTATTTTCTTAATTCTTCTTGTTTGAATTATTTTTTCTTATTATTGTTCATTATGAAATTCATTGTTATTTCATATTTCATGCTTGTTAATTAAATTATTTGCGAGTAGTTTTATTCTAGTGCTAAGTAAGGGAAGCCATGTTTATACCATGATTGTAATGCATTAAAGTTTGTTAATTTATAGATTATTTCTTGAGTAGTTCGAATTGATTTATTTTAATTGTTGATTCATGTAATTGGCCAATATCGTGGATTGATTATCTAGCTAATAGGAATTAGAATTGACAGATCATATTCTTAGAGGCTTTGTGCAATTGGCAATTCTGATTATGTTAGCGACCGTACTGCATATGTTGGATTGAAAGTGTTAAGGCCCGACCGTAGGATTAACATCTACTTTAATTACTCGCCCTATCCTATTCATTGTCGAATTGATTTGTGTTCTGGGATTTGTATAAGCATGGTGAACCGAATACACGCCCTATACCTTTAATTCATTGATAAATTACGCATTTATAATATTGTTTTAGTTTCGTTAGTTAGTAAACCAAATTCAACTTTCGTTTATTGAAATAGTTCGTATAATTGGGCAAAAACTAATAGAACTTGTCTCCCTATAGGATCGACCCATAATTGCTAAGTATCTGCTAACAACAGACACCGTGTACTTGCGGTATCACTTTTTAATTCATCAGTAATCATAAATGATTTAACATAAATCTCAAATTCATATTGGTATGCCTTTTTGGTAATCAAGTGTTTCTTGAGAAACGTATATCTATTTTGGGATAAAGGGAAGTGAAATATGAGAGAATTTGTACAGCAGGAAAACAAGGAACACATGCCGCCATGCCCCATCACCATATTGCATAAAATGATTTTGAAGGTAGGAATTGATAGAAAAGTTTTGAATGATTTGAAATTTTGGATATATGAGTCCATGGTGTGGAAAAGGGAGAAGATGGAGAATAGAAGCGAGATTTAGTAATTACTGAGTTCTACTCAAGGAGAACTCAAATAGGGACCATCCTATTTGGGTACCGTTGAACTCAAATATGTTTGTGCGAATGTGCGATAGTTATGAAGAAAGGGGATTTCTGGGATTTCTGTTTTTGAAAACGCGGCATATATATATAAAGAATGAATACCATGCCCCCCTTTGTGAAATTTTAGTAATTTTAGTAGTAATTTTAGCCGTATCTGGTATTACGTTTTGTGAAATTTCATGTTTTCTTTGAGTAAACATGAAGGTTATTGTGCTTTAGCTAGTGCACCATCTCTAACTTGTGCCCAATCATGATTTAAACGTACAGGATCATGGTGAGCTAAATGGAGAAGAAATGTAGATCTAGCAATGACACGGTGGAGGCTCTTGTTTGTTTTTGAGTCATTTTGTGATTTCTAATAATGTTGAATTTGTTTACGTGGATTTTAATTTTATGCATTTTTGTCATTAAAAACACTAAATTAATTAGCGAACGACTATTTTGTAATGCATGTGTCCTATGGGCACTAATATTGTAATATTATTTTTTAAGTCAATAAAAATATTTTATTATTGACATCCTTTCTTAATTTAGAAAAGTAATTTTAATTATTATTATTATTATTATTATTATTATTATTATTATTATTATTATTATTATTATTATTATTATTATTATTATTATTATTATTATTATTATTATTTATTATGAATAAATGAACCTGTTGCACCGGTGTTCAACAGATTTATTTTTACAATAAATTACCGTTGCATTAGGCTAAAACGCGTTGCATCATTTCTTTAAGCCATCATAGATATCCGTCGCATTAGCTAAAATAACCGTCGCATTAGCTAAATTCCCTTCGCATTAGCTAAAGAACTAATGCGACACCCCATCAAGAACCTGAAGGAAATATGTCCTTCACCCAAGGTGCATTAAGTCTAATACCAAGGTTCAGATTAATTGCGAACAATTAATTCAGTGAGATCAAGTGATCGGAACAGCTAGCTGGAGCAATGCTTCCGATCAGTGAGTTCTAATGGATATTGAACTCACAACTTACTCTTGACTGAACCTACAAGGTCACACCAATGACACGTAACAGATCACCAGATTAAATGAATCGGAAATTCATTTAATAGCTTTTCGGGAATTAGTTGGAAACGTATTATACGATACGACCTTTGTCGGAATCGTATATCGTATCGCGAATATTCGTAAGCTGGGCGACACGAATAAATCGTATCGTACGACGGTGATTCGTCGTATACGAAACGACAAATAATATATCGGAAATATATTAAATCGCGAATACGAAGGGCATCGGAGTTGTCGGCCCGTCGAGCCAAGCACGTAAGCGTGCAAAGGCCCAACGAGTCAGCAAGCTCGCGAGCCAAGGCAAGCAAGGCAAGCCCATTGGGCGCGAGCACGCAGCATCAAGCAATAGCGCACAGCACGACGAGCGAGCAAGGTCCACGGCCCAGCTACTCGGCGCGCGCGCTGTGGGCTTCGGCCTGCAGTGTGTCGCTGGGCGCGGGCGTGTGTCCTTGTTGCTTGGCGTGCACGGCTTGCTAGCCGGCCTTGCTTCTTTCTTGGTCGGTTAGTAAGGTTAATAATATAACCTTACAACCTTGTTTCCAATAGATACACAATTCATACACTCAAACCCTAGAGACACAGAGAACCCTAATTCTCTCTGTGCCTCCAAAGTGAGTTCTTCCCAAAAGCAAAGTATCTTGATCAATTGTCTAAGCTACGATTATCAATACGGATCTGATTGTGTCAGTGAACCAAGTAGAGGAACGACAAGTGGAGTTCTTTGTTCGTGTTCGTTGACAGATTATTGTGGAAAACACGCTTCGAATGTAAGTTTGCTTAATCTGTGCTTTATACATGTTTCCTGGCTTTGGGGATTGTTCCGCACATGTTATTATGTTTAACTGTATTCCCCTACAGTGGTATCATGAGCCTTATGTATTCAAAGCATGAATTAGCATGATATTATTGTTTTTGCATTGTCGAAATTTTCGGAATTTTTGTTGAATTTTCGGAATTTTTTCGACTTATGGGATTAATTGCGAAATTGGCAGTTCCGAAATAAAAAATATTCGTTTTTCGATTTTAAAACCCTAATCTGATGGAAAACGATTTTCAAAGACAAACTCATGAGAATATAATTGCGAAAACAGGCCTCGAAGTATCGTTTTTTGGGCGTTTTTGTTAATTTTTCATTAAAAATTAAAAGTGTCGGACAGTAATTAAATTAAAAGGTCGACCTAAATTACTCGGAATTGCTTGAAATTTTGACACAATGTTTCTGGGTACATGCTTGATCTATGGTAAACTTTCCAATAAGTATAAACCCTAATTTTGCCTTTCCCCAATTCGTAAAATTTGCAACCCTAATTGAATTTTAATTAATTTTGCTTTAATAATTCGGTTAATTGGGGAAAGGGGTATAATTTCATGGGTCAGTGGCTATTTTTAAAAATTATTGGATTAAAATTTTAAATGGTTTCGTTAATTTTAATCGCACTTAAACAAAATTATTAATAATCTGAAATTTAATTGTTTATGAACGATATAAAGTTTCGGATTTCTTTAATTAAAAGTTCAAACTTTAAAGTTGATTCGATCGTTCTTAAAAGTTTGAATATTGTTAGCCCTTGATTTATTAATTTTACGAAATTGGATTGTCGTTAAAGTTTATTAAATCGTTAAAAATCGTTGTTTTTCGAAAATAAAAATCGTAACTTTATTTTTTTGAAAAAAAAAAATTAATGCAAGTTCGTGAATTCAATTTAATTTTAATTAAGTTGGTCCATTTTACGAACCAAAAACACGAACATGGGCATGATAGAAGTATGTCTCGTCGAGCCATACGAGGCCATTGTGATCGACCGAGCCATGCGACCCGGGCAGCAGCAACTATGCTGCGTGCCTCGTGCGCGCTAGGCGAGGGAGGGGCAGGCGAGGTAGCTTGCGGGTCTGCGATGAAGCGAGGCGCAAGCCTTACGACGTCTAGCACACACGATGCACAACACGCATCGCAGGGGCAACGATGCTGCGGGGACGCGCGCGCGCGCGATGGGGCTGGGGGTGCGCGAGCTCTGCTCGTGTGCTCTTGGGCCTCGCGCAAGGCGGGGCTGGGCGCAAGCCTAGCCCGATTTAGCAATTGGACTTTTTTTAAAAAAAATCGTTTAATTCGTTGGGCTTCGTATATTTGCATTAATTTGGGCTAACGAGATATTTAATTTAATATTTTATTTGCTTGGGCCGGGCCGCGAGTTTTAATTTAATATTTCATAATTAATTATCCGGAATATTTATTGGTTTGAGTGGGAGCCACTAAATGAAATTAAAAGGAAATAATTATTTTTAATTATTTTCGTAGGTCGCATTATTTTAATTAAATTCAATTTTAATTAGAATAAAGTCTAAGGATTAATAATTTGGAAATTGATTAATCTTTTAGGACGCGTTTATGTGAACGTGAATTTTAATTCATTCACGTAAATACTTGCATATTTACATGGGCCATTCGTTTTAGCATACGAATGGGTGAATGCGCAGAATATACATTTTATGCAATGCAGGTACTCCAAGTGACTAGTATGGCCAATTTAGGATAGTTAAATACTGTCTGCGCACCGTTCTATCTTTGAATGTAAAGTTTTAAATATGGTCTGCGTACCATGGAAATTTTAATGTAATTTATTATTTTCAAGTATTTCTAAGTTTAGAACTTTAAGTTAGCATTTGAATGAAGATTCAAGACGATGTCAAGCTAACAAGGAGGTGATGAAGATTGGATGCTTCAAGAAAAGAAGTTTTGGGCCATACTAGATCACCATTTATTTATGCAATTTAATATATATATATATATTATGCGTGAATGTATGAATGTATGTATGCTTTGCATGAATAGGTTGTTTCGTATGACTCGATTAGATTAAGTTCACTAAATAATCGAACCAACATAGAAACAACTAGGTCCAAAGTAATATTGAGTTTAAAAATTGCCTTCCAAATCAAGCACTTACAAAAATCTAAGGATCTAAGATAGTAGGTTTACGCTAAAGCGAGGTGCTATTTTAGTTGACTTAGGTGGTAAGGCGTCCTAAAGGAGCACGTTGATTTTGGTTTCAACTCAAACAACAATGGCATTATGTTGTTGCAATGGGATAAATTATGGTATTAATTTATTAACCAAGAGTAATTTGGAGATTACTAGCAATAGGTTTTGCTTACCTAAAATCTTAAACTACTTAAGACATGCTAAAGCTGCTTAAGGATTTAGGACTTTTGGGGTCTTGGAATCGTTTCATTCATTTTGGACCATGTTTTTGCTTTTTGCATGAATGAAATGTTTAATAGCTTTGATGATTGCGTGAATGCTTTTATTTCAAGTTATTAAAGTATGGTAAATGTTTTTCTTTGCTAGTTCATTTTGTAAAATAGTCAATCTTCAACCTTATTGCGTTCGGACAATAGAATTGCAATATTTCCTCGATCGATTGGTAACTATTTTTTAGAGCGATTCTCAAAGAAAAGGAGAGTGAGAGCGTATCTCGTATGCAATTTCTTATAGTGATCTTCATGGTTGTTTTCAAACTAGAATTTGAATGGTAGACCAATTGGACCTCATATATTCAGAATACTGGGTAGTTTTAAAATAATGAAGTATTGAGTTAAAGACTCATGTATAACCAATGGTTAACAACCAATTTTCTTTTGATTCGATGATGAATTAGACCCATTGGATGTTGTCATTCAAAGTGAACAAAAGAAAGGGACTTTGTAAGCGTAACAAAGTATGAAGATCAAGCTAAGGGTAAAATCTTTAGGACTATAAGAAAACGTGCTAGAAAGGATAGGAAAGGGGAACAAAAGAAATGAGTTCAATATTCAATTTCTACCTTAAAGTTTATGCTAAAGAGAAACGACTTAGCAAATAAACTCCTATGGTATTAGATTACCGCTTGAGGTTCTAAACTCTTGTTAAGAACTCAAATTCCGGGAGCTAAGTCTGGTTATTGACCTACAAGTGGGAAATGAAGCAAAGTTGTGCTACATTAATTGTAGGGTCATCATGTTTGTTTTAAAGTCCTTCTAAAGGCTGGAACTTAATGGTATTATGTTCCATTAATCATCATAATCAATTTCTGTTTGGACAACGGAAAGACTCACATTCAAAGTAAACAAAAACATTCGTTCAGTGTTAGATTGAATGAAATGGTCATTTAAGGGTTGAGTCATATGATTGATTAATAAACAAACGAATCTCTTCAAACTCAAACTTCAGAAAGTTCAAATAAAACACTTTGTTTTGTGTTCCACATATCTTTGGCCATGTCATACGACCATATCAACAAGTCAACATTTTAAGATTCCATGGCATGAATTTCTGAAAGTTGGTTAATTTAAGACACGTGGGTCTTTCTTGGTGAACATGACATATAAATGGACTATTGTTAGAAGTTTCTAGACAATGAAGTTCATGGGCCAGAGATAGATTTTATGACTTACCTATTTCACAAGAATTTGAGAAAATATGGCTATATTTACTCAAAGAGAAATGTGTGAAATGCTTCAATGCAATTTACAAAAGGGTATAAAATCAACTTGGCAAAAATTTTGGAACATCTAGGCTGGGTCAAGGTGATGTTTGCATGAGCCAAGAAAGATTATCTAGATTGTTTATATGACATCATAACAATCGAAGCTCCATAAGAATATGGTATGTCCAAATGGAGAAATCGGAATCTATTTCGATTTAACGATAATCACGACTATTTTCCTATATAGTTTCTAAATGATACTCTCAAGTGACTTTCACACTAAACAAAGTTGTCAAAGCTAAGGATAAGATGTCATAAGGATTGAACTTCGGTTCAGTACATCTTTTCAGTACATATATATCTAGGGTTGTCAAACCCAGTGGAGTTAGTGTTTACATCAAACAAACTCAAGTATAGATATATGTTTCTTTATGAGCGACTCATGGAAACAAAAGGTATTGATTCTACCACAAATCTGAGAACATATGGTTGTTGCTCTAGATAATGTCTTTTAGGAAACCATAATATTTCCAAAAAGGCAAGTGGGAGAAAAATGACCTCGAATGGACTTCGAGTCAAGAAACAAACAAATGTAGGATACTTAGGAGTCTTTGGAAAAGCTCCGTACTTAGAAGCCTTTGGAAGAGCTTCAGGAAGACTTTAGAAGTGCTTCAAGAGAATCCTAATACTCAAAGGACTTGAGTAATGTCTTTATAGACACTAACGTTTGATGTTCAATACCTACGTAAATCGTATAAGGAATAGAATTCAACCAAGATAGATACATAGATATCTTGAGGAATTAAAACTATGAAGACTTTGGAAAGTGCTTCAAAAACATGCGCCTTACAGGTTAGCTACGACGAATTAAAATTCCCAAGTATGGTTTGAGGCCATAAAAAACATAAGTATGGTTCGAGGCCATACAAAATGGTTTGAGGCCATTTCATCCAAAGTACCTTCATCTTGAAGAATCAAATCTATGATTTGGTTGATTTGCATAAAGGGTTCACTCCCATTAGTTGCAAACATGTTTTCTAAACATAGAACGTTGATTTGCATAAAGGGTTCACTCCCATTAGTTGCAAACATGTTTTCTAAACATACAACGTTGATTTGCATAAAGGGTTTACTCCCATTGGTTGCAAACATGTTTTCAAAACATACAAAGATGATATTGTATACACATACAAAAGAGAAGCTAGATTGGTGGTTAAATATTGTAAAGAACTTCACGGCGTTGATAATGTTGAAATCTTTTTCACCAAGTCGGAATGCTTGAACTATTTTGGATAAATCTAGCAATCATTGCATATGGCAATATGGCAATTGGAAAACAAAACACCTTACTCAATTGGAATTGTAGAAAGGAATTGTGTACATCACACAATGTAAAAGTTTTAGATGCTGGATAAAAGAGCAAGCTAAAATCTATTCGTGGATTAAAGCATGCAAGTGGGAATTGGACCATACTTGTCTAAACGGCTATTGAGCAATCATAGCTTTATGAAAATATGGGTTATCTTATAGATGAGGAGTTTAGTGGGAGCCAAGTGAAGTTTATTGGTTCTATATATGAGATACAAATCTCTCTATTGAAAATGACATTCAAAGTCTAAATAGTTAGATTTGAAAGTATTTATCAATATTAGAACCATGGCGAAACTTAGAACATACTGGGTTAAAGATCTATTGGATAGGATCTAAAGCGTTGTTTGGATTTTGTAAAAGTAATTACTAAATCAAACACAATGGAGAGACTCAAAAGAGACTCTCAACCCATATGAGCTAGTCTAAGTTATGAATGCTTTAACTAAGTATAAAGCTAGGCTGTTATCACTAAAGGTAAGCATGAAGGACCTTGAAGAGGTGCCTTCACCTTATATCACATGGCAATGCCAAGATTTTAGCAAGATTCAGTATCTCTTGAAACAGAATGAAGCTAAAAGTTACATGGATGGATTTTCAAACGCGAATGGTTTTTGCATTACAATCAATCATGTAAAATGTGATATATAGATCGCCAAGATAACTCGTGAACATTGGATCGTGACGAGTTTATACCAATCTCTATTTCTCTAGATCAAAGATCATTCGAACAGTATCAAGAACATCCAATACATTTGGATATGTAGGATGAACACTTGATAAGAGGAAGTGAAGATATTGATGCTACATGCATTTGCCTAAGCAAAAGTTGAATCTTGTTGTTAGGCAAACCACAAACAAACACGGGCAATTAGGCGTCGTGATTAAAAGGTGGTTACATAGGTTCTTAACCATATGTGATGCATGGGAAACTGAATCAATGATTAGTTTCCAAGTTCTCAGTTGAAAGATGTATCTCCCACATCTATGTGAACTGGTTGGAGTATTCCAAAAGGGAAGCATCATTTGAAATTCTACATAATTGATATGAATTCATTATCGCCTAAGAAGCAATAAAAGGGAATTTTTTTTAGTGGGAGTTCTTCAATGAACTCAGGTTGATCCTAAGTCTGCTACCTGGATGATTTTCTATTTTAGATATGATTATCATTCTAAACAACAACGAAAGACTAGATCATTCTAGAAACATATTCAAAGATCTTTTCATCTTACATCGAAAGGCTTTTCGATAGAAAAGATGCTAAGGATAGCAAAGTATGATAAACTAAACCTCTGCATTGAATGAGACACAACATTCATATGCAGAAATGGAATCAAGTTTGAGTTCCATGAATGTTTTAAGTATTGGGTGAAAGGCCTATATCTGTAAAACATTAAATGCTTGATTTTTGGTTTGAGGCCCACAAATTTGTAAGCATTTGGTTTAAACATTTATTATTTATGAAATTATATTTCATAGTACATTTAATCTTGGTTTAGTATTAAATGATAAGTCCATGTGATTCAAATCATTCAAATGGGATATCAAGATGGATTCTTCGACAAAGAAACACCCATAAGTGAACTTGAATATTGAAGTCACAAAGGATCCCTAATCCAGGTCATTGAAAGGTGGACGACCAATGACTAATGAAGATTAGATTGCAAGTTGATTTATAGTTCAGTTTCTTGAACTAGATGGACTGGATGTCAGAAATCATTTGCATAGATACTTATTGGATCTTGTATCGGATTGACCATGAGAACACTTTAAGAGATTAAAGTCATGTCATAAGTAGTTCTCATTAATGGTGATTAGAACCATTCCTCAGAACATGAGCGATTATGTCTGCTCGTTTGAGAATTAGTTTGCTTTGATACTAGCTAAACGTCGCACCGTAAAAGGAGGCTATAAAAGCAGTTATTGGGCGTACTATGAATCAAAGTGAGTGTTCATAGATTGCAAGAATGGATTGTCCTCCTATCTTTGATAGGATATGGTGTTGTTGTGTAACAAGGCCTCTCGGAGAGTTAGATACTGTAAAATGCATGGCCGTGCTCAGAATGGTTAGGCTTAACCTTCTGCAAAAGTTTGACAGTTGAACTCTGTAATCCGAGAAACACTTCTGGACCTAATAAGGATGGCTTGGATCTTACCTTATGTTCAGTAAGTAACATTAAGCGACAAAGGAATGTGGATGCAGACTTGTCTGAATGACAAGTGGGAGATTGAAGGAAATATGTCCTTCACCCAAGGTGCATTAAGCCTAATACCAAGGTTCAGATTAATTGCGAACAATTAATTCAGTGAGATCAAGTGATCGGAATAGCTAGCTGGAGCAATGCTTCCGATCAGTGAGTTCTAATGGATATTGAACTCACAACTTACTCTTGACTGAACCTACAAGGTCACACCAATGACACGTAACAGATCACCGGATTAAATGAATCGGAAATTCATTTAATAGCTTTTTCTGGAATTAGTTGGAAACGTATTATACGATACGACCTGTGTCGGAATCGTATATCGTATCGCGAATATTCGTAAGCTGGGCGACACGAATAAATCGTATCGTACGACGGTGATTCGTCGTATACGTAACGATAAATAATATATCGGAAATATATTAAATCGCGAATACTGTAGACACCTACTTTTGTCCCCATTCCCGAAAGGGAAAGGTTCGATGATGAAAGCATAAATATCCACTTAACAACGCATCTCCTATAAAATAACGAATCTCAATTCCCCTTTTCATTTCACCCGAAACCTGCTATTTATAGAAACCTGCTAAAAATAGTAACTGCCGTAAAGGGTAGCTTCTAAAAGTGGCAACTCATAAAAGATAGAAACCTGTCAGAATTAGATGTTGCACTCCAACATAAATCCTAAATGAGATAGAAAACTGCGAGAATCCTATTCCTAATATGATTCGGAAATGAGAGTTACGTATTAATTAAAATCCTAACGAGCCTAGAGTTCGTAACGGGCCCAGACACATTCCGTCATGAAATTGATACGCACTAAAAGACTCGATTAAGTCTCAAACACTATGGATTTCAGGAATCCGAATCTGAGTAAGAAAACAGCCCAGACCCTATTTTCAACGCTTGGCTCTGGGCGCCGAAATCTTCGGCGCCCAGGCCTGGGCGCTAAAAATACCTGGGTACGTGTTTTTTCCTAATTCTTTGTGGATTAGAACTCTGCAATTCTATCTTTCCACGAACTCTTCCCTATAAATACAGCCCCAAATTCGACGTGAAAAGAACACACAACACAATTATATTCTGAGTATTGACTCCAACCCTTAGCCTAAGCCTCACGCTGCGAAACTGTTCACGCGTTCTGTCGCAATCGATCCATAAATCGAACAGAACGTATCCTGTCCCATAATTTGAGATTCGTTAAATAAAAAGGAGAAATAGCAAAGTCAAAGTGGTTAGTTTTCTGAGAACCGTGACGCACCTCTCAAGGGTGCGTCGTAATGTGCCCCTTCTCGATGATTTAATTGCATTCCTCGCCCTTTTTATGAACTGTTAAACTAACTAAATCTGATTGTCCTATCACGCCTAACAAATATAATATTTTTGGGAAATTGGATTATCATGCTAGGTCCCTTAATGCTATCTAAATCAGATAATCACGATCGATCTAGTATTATATGTTGCATATTGCAAAAATCAACTCAGATTAGTTTAATAGTTAACGCATGTCCCTTCAATTATTTATGCTGAGCTAGTAAGGATATCATGCCTCTGGAGCTATCGACGAGCGAGTACTCCTCTCGGTAGTTACAGTCCCCCGAACCCTCAATCTCTACTTTGCGGGTGTATGTTGAGAGATCCCCACACCAGGGATCACAAGGGAACCTACGGCCATCGTGGTCAAACATAATTGCACTCCCTTTATGTCACGATAACCGGGTTTTGTCAGTTTTTCTCATTGTTGTTAAAAACTGAATGACGACTCCTATATTACTAGTCAATTGGGTGTATACTCACAGGAAATCCAATTACACTTGATTGAATAAAAAAGAATCGTCACACCCACGAGGGACGAGGTCACGCATTAGCCTCGTCATTGGGTGTTGGGACCTCGTGGGTGTGACGATTCTTTTTTATTCAATCTCGGCTCCCTCGGGAGTTGGGACTAAGGATACCTTTTTCCGCCAATAGGGGGTGCATATGCCGCGCATGTTGCCCACTCGGTACTTGTGCAGGTAGTACACCTATCCCGAACCCAATCGCTCGCTCATTAGGTCCCTCTCGCCTGCATGCCCCCTTGGCTTGCACTTGCGGGTTGGCCTCTTGAGCGAAATTCGTCTGTTGAAGACACTACCTCGACCGGGGCATGTGTTGGATCTACGATAGAAGATGTACCAAGCCAGGCGCAAATAACTACCCATAGAAGCCTATCATAAACTACATAAAATGTTATTATCGCCCTATGATGAATGTTAGTTATGTGTAACGAAATATGTGATTGTGTGTGACAAACTATCCTAGAAAACAAACGACCTTAAAAATTTCCCAAACATTCATAGACTAATTTGCCAAAGAGTTAAACCGAAATACGTGTTCTTCAAACCCGAATGATCGCCACAAAAATAAGCGACGCTCGGGATGGCCTGTAACGAATCCCACAAACGCTGCTACGCGTAAAGGACGTTATTAGGCAAGCACGCAAATCGAAGTCGCATAAACAGAAGACAGAAAACGAGAACCAGCCAGGGACGCATTTTCAACGCCCCTGGCTGGGCGCCAGAATTTCTCACGCCCCTCGTTGGGCGCTGAAGTTGCTGCTTGGCCTTCTGGTCAGGCGCAGCAGCCTCGGTGCCCGCGCAAAAGGAAAATACGTAGCACAAAAAATGTTCGTAAAAAGAATTGCTACGAGGGCGTAATAAAAGCACTCGATTTCAAAAGCGACTCGTAAAAAAATTAATAACTCTTTGCGTCGTTGTTAGGCCTCCTACGACGACAATGCTCGGCACTAAAAACCGAACATGCAAATAATTATGAATGTCACACGGGCAGAGATTTTCGAAAATATAAAGAGTTCAAAGTGCACACATAGCAGTCCAAATATACTAGTCCGACTTAAGGGTAGTCATAGAATGTCTAAAAAAAACCGACTCACGAAACAAACTAATGTGTCTCCTACTCCACAACAATAATGCAGGGCCCCTGAGTTCCTACCCGTGATAGCCATCACGGAACGCGATGGAAGAAGCATATCCCGAACCTCTATACCTAGAGGTCGCACAAACCCAAGAGATGCATGCTCTGGGACACGACCCTTTACGTTCTCAAAGGCCACTCGCCCTAAAGAATCGTGCTATGCCAAAAACGCTCCCAAACTCACATGCTTTCGGGCTATTGTTTGGGTTAGAAAAGAAAAGAGCGAAGAATGAAACAGAAATTATGGCATTAGCTCTACAAGATGAAGTGTTCGATCCTACTAAATTGATCGCTCCATCACCCTCAAAAGATGACCAAATCCAACGAGGGTGGCGCAAGACTTTGAAATGGACTAATGCTCGTGGGATGAAGTTCAAGATATCTGCGGGACAGGGTCCGATGTATGAAGAATTAGAGTCTGAATCCGAGTCTGACTCCGAGTCCGAACCTAGCAAAATTGTAACCCCTCACAAAAATAGTTTAGACCCGGAAATCTCTACTCCGGGAGATCTTTTTGATGTAATGCTTCATGACTTTAATAAGATAAACAAAACTTTCGAGTATATGTCGCTTAAAAATCCGAGTGATAATGCAGAATGTCTCGCCACTAATGAGCACGAAAAAAAGCCAGAGGAGGAATATACCGAACTAATAAAAGCTGTAAGTGAACAAGAACTCAAAACTCCTATAATTGAGGACACAGAATCGGTAAATATTGGAACAGAAGAAAATCCTAAAATCATTAAAATTGGCCTCACCTTAACTCCCACTGAAAAGGCCGATCTAATCTCCACTTTGCGGGAATTCGAGGGTGTCTTTGCTTGGTCATACAAAGACATGCCAGGAATAGATCGAGAAATCGCTGAGCATAAAATTCCGCTAGATCCCAAAATGACGCCAGTAAAACAAAAGCTACGGCGGCTCAAACTAGAGATAGCCTTGAAAATAAAAGAAGAAGTCACTAAACAATTAGACGCCGGCTTTATAAAAGTCTCCAACTACCCAGAATGGGTGGCCAATATTGTCCCCGTAGCTAAAAAAGATGGACGAGTGCGAATGTGCGTAGACTTTCGAGACCTCAACAAAGCCAGTCCTAAAGATGACTTCCCTCTACCTCACATTGACATACTAGTAGACAACATCGCAGAGCACGCGCTCCTCTCCTTTATGGACGGGTACGCCGGATATAACCAAATACTCATGGCAGAAGAAGACATGGAAAAAACAACTTTCATTACCCCTTGGGGTACATATTGTTACACTGTAATGCCTTTTGGTTTGAAAAACGCGGGGGCCACCTATCAAAAAACAGCCACCACGTTACTCCATGACATGATACACAAAGAAATCGAGGTCTATGTGGACGACATGATCGTCAAATCTAAAGACCGGCACGGTCACCTCCCGGCACTAAAAAAGTTCTTCCCCCGAATCATGAAATATAACATGAGACTAAATCCACAAAAATGTGTGTTCGGGGTAACCTCGGGAAAATTGCTAGGATATGTTGTTAGTACGCGAGGAATCGAGATTGACCCATCTAAGATCAAAGCCATTACCAAAATGCCCCCACCAAAAACTGAAAAACAGATAAGGGGCTTCCTAGGAAAGCTGCAATACATTAGTAGGTTCATTTCCAAACTTACTATGACTTGTGAGCCAATATTCAAAAAATTAAGAAAAGAAGAAAAAGTCGAATGGGATGAACAATGCCAAACTGCCTTCGTAAAATCAAAGAATACCTAAGCAAACCACCCGTCCTCTCCCCGCCTTTGCCTGGAATCCCTTTACGCCTATACCTAACCGGCACGGATACTGCAGCGGGAGCTATGCTCTCACATTGTGTACATGGATCCGAGCGAGCCATTTAGTACTTGAGCAAGAAGTTCATACAGTACGAGACGAGATACACAGAACTTGAGAAAACTTGCCTGCCCTCGTCAGGGCATCCAAAAAACTCAGACATTACCTGTTGGCCCACACTGTTCATATAGTGTCACAACTAGACCCCTTAAAATACATGTTCGAAAAGCCCGCCCTAAATGGTCGCCTGTCCAGGTGGCTAGTCATGCTCTCGGAATTCGACCTAAAATTCATGCCAGAAAAAACAATCAAAGGAAGAGCGGTAGCCGAATTCCTGGCCGAGCATGCCACGAATGAGGAAACCACGGAAGCTTACCTCCTCCCCGACGAGGAACTTCTGATGATACGAGACGACTATTGGACACTATATTTCGATGGCGCGTCCAACAAGAAAGGATGCGGCGTCGGAGTTCTCCTAGTCAGTCCCGAAGGGGCCCATATACCAATTTCCGTCAAACTTGACTTCGAGGCCACAAACAACGCTGCCGAATGCGAGGCCTGCATAGTTCGGCTAGAGGCCGCAGTTAGCCTCAAAGTCAAACATCTACAAGTCTTCGGGGATTCTTCCCTAATAATAAACCATATATCCAAAAGATGGAAGGTCCGAAACACTAGTCTCTCAAAATATCAAGCTCACTTAGACCAAATAGTCGAGCAATTTGAAAAAATCGAGTATACGTACTTACCAAGAGACGACAACCAATTCGCTGATGCACTAGCGAAGGTAGCTTCAATGCTCAACATCCCGAATGAATAGGACGGAATGACCCTTCGGGTCGAGCGAAGGAAAGAGCCGGCTTATTGCTATGCCATAGACTCCGAACCAGAAAACACCAAAGAAGAACCATGGTACACGGACATCCTTCGTTACCAAACAAGTAGGGAATTCCCCCCAAACACCTCCCCGCGAGCACAAAAGGCCCTACGCCTCCTCGCTTCACAATATAGCATAATTCTGGGAGAACTGTACAAATACACGCTGAATAAAATCAAGTTACTTTGTGTCCACGAAAACCAAGCCCAAAGACTAATGGAAGAATACCATAACGGCGTGTGCGGACCCCATATGAACGGAATAATGCTATCCCGAAAAATATCCCGCTCAGGGTACTATTGGACTACTATGGAAACCGATTGCCATCACTTTGTAAAAACTTGCCCAAAATGCCAAATCTTCAGTAACCTTAACCATTTGCCTCCCTCAGAACTATACACCTTCACTTCTCCATGGCCCTTTTCCACCTGGGGTATAGATATAATCGGCAAGGTAACACCAACAGGCGTAGGGGGACACGAGTACGTTTTAGTCGCAATTGATTACTTCACTAAATGGGTAGAGGCAGTCTCCTATGCAAAATTAACGGCCAAACATGTCGCTCGATTCCTAGAAAAGGACATATTCTGTCGATACGGGGTTCCACATGAAATCATAAGTGACCAAGGTTCACACTTTAGGGCCGAAGTCCAAAACCTGCTCGAAAAATATCATGTCAAACACCATAAATCCTCTCCCTAGAGGCCGCAAATGAACGGCACGGTAGAGGCGGCCAACAAAAATATTAAAGTCATAATCGAAAAAATGGCCGAAAATTATAAGGATTGGCCCAACAAATTACACTTTGCATTATGGGGCTATTGAACCTCAATCCGCAACTCCATTGGAGTAACACCCTACTCCTTGGTATACGGAATGGAAGAAGTTCAACCGATCGAGTTGGAAATTCCCTCCCTCCGGATCGTCCTAGAAAGCAAGCTACCCGAAGATGATTGGGTTCAAGATAGGTACGACGAGCTCGTCCTTTTAGACGAACGGAGGTTGAGAGCTTTACATCACGTGCAAGTGTATCAAAAGCGCATCGCAAGGCAATTCAACAAAAGAGTCAAACCTCGAAATATCAAAGAAGGCGATTTTGTATTAAAAGAAGTCCGCGCACCCACTACGGACCCTCAAGGAAAATTCCGGCCTAACTGCACAGGACCATATTTTGTAAAGACCATCCTACCCAGCCGAGCAGTCCAACTAGCTGACATAGATGGAGCGGAATTCGTTAACCTCACGAACTTAGACCAATTGAAAAAGTACTATATTTAATAAAGTCCAGTCCGGAGTTAAGGCATCTAATAACACACGTTAAGACTCATAAGCAAGCATTCTGTACATTACTCTAAGCAAACGGCATAAAACTCGATAAAGTAGGAAAAGCGAAGGACAAAACTTCAACGCCCAGGACTGGGCGCTGTTATTTTTCACGCCCAGGCCTGGGCGCCGATATTTCTTTTGCCTTGAACGGGCGTCATTCTCTCTTGCCACCTATCCTCCCGATTCTGCAATTGTTCGTACTCCTTTTTCGAACCATCAAAAGAACCACGAACACTTGGGGGGGAAGAAGACGTGTAATGAACACCCTTTCAAAAAAAAAAATTATAATTTCAAAAGCTAGAACTACGCGCGACCTGATTCTGACAAGATACGTAGGCAATCCTTATCAAGGATTCGGTCCAATAAAAATTAAAAAATAATAAAGTCATGCAACGCATCAAGAAGAAAAGATATTGCAAAGGGCAGTATACCCTAACCCATGCACGGGCAAGACCAAATAGAATGAAAAACAAAGCCACAAGAATCTTCAGGAACAAGCCCAACAAAGGGGTATGGCACGAGTCGGCAAAAAACGAAAAATAGTGAACATGCACATGTAATACCCCAAGTAGTCGGTTAGTCTAAAAATATGTGTGCGCTCTTCTATGAACTCGTTATTTTTACTGAATTCTTTCTCTTTTCAAAATTTGTCGTTGGTTTAGAAAGCTAAATATGTCAAAGCAAAGCCCACGGAAGGCTCAAAACATTCTTGCACCAAAAAATCGCAAAAAAATATATATACATGCGGAATACAAGAATGAATATATACAAAACAGGAGGTAAGCCTAAGACTCGTCATCGGCTCCATGTCTCCAAGCCTCAACGGTCCATCCACTACACTCCCCGTGGTATGAGGGCCCCCAGCCAGAATCGCCCCAAAAATGAGGTTGTGACTGCAACTCAGGGCTAGGCTCTCGAGCCACCGACACAGAACGTCGCCTACGCTCCGGCACTAGTGGAAAAAGGCTTATTTGCATCCCCGCATTTGCCACGCCATTCTGAACATGTGACGCAAATGACAAATTTTAGCATAAAATTTAGTCATTTGCGTCGCAGCTTTGTTAAACTGCGACGCAAATGACTCTAGGATGCCCCCCAGAGTCATTTGCGTCGCAGATTAACAAAGCTGCGACGCAATTAACTCAATCAAGTGCGTCGCAGCTTTGTTAAACTGCGACGCAAATGACTCTGGGGGGCATCCTAGAGTCATTTGCGTCGCAGTTTAACAAAGCTGCGACGCAAATGTGTTTTGATTTTTTTTTTCGAATTCGCGCTCAGCTTAATTGCTTAGGAACATTCTGACTTAGGTTAATATTGCTCGACACTGCTTCCCTCCCAAACCAAACCAACACCAACACTAGCTGCGTTGTTCTCACCGGCGGCTTCACCGGCGGCTTCACCCTGTTCACTGCCGTCGTCGGTGCTTCACTGCCGTCGTCGTTGCTTCACTGCCGCTCACGGCCAAGGAAGTCCTCCTGCTCCCTCTTCTCTGTCGCTGTCACAAACTGCCGCCGCGGTGTTGCACAGTGTTGCCGCGGCACAGCCGCCCCTGCACACTTCCCATACTACGACCGCCCCCTGCACCACCGCCCCCTGCACGTCCCGTTGCTCTCACATCTCTCCTCTCTTCAATAATTAATTAGGTATTATTTACATTTAAGATTGAATTTTAATTGAATTTTAATTGAATTTTAATTGTGCATTTTAATTATAATTCTGGATATTTTGATTGGAATTTTAATTGTACATTTTAGTTGAATTTTAAGATTGAATATATTATGATTGTGGATATTATTTAATTGAATTTTAATTGTGCACATTTAAGATTTAGGTTTTGTTGAATTTTAATTGTAGTTTTTGATGAATTGTAATAGGTTATTATAATAGTTGGTTTTGTTGAATTTATTTGTTTATTACATTTAGGTTTTATTGAATTAAGGTTATGAAATGAAATTCGGGTTTGTGAATTTGTGATGTGAAATGAATTGTACTATGGGAACTTGTTATTAGTTATGGTAGGTTTTGTTGGAAGCCATGGATTTATAATGATATGAATAGCCTAGTTTATATTCTAACCTTTGACAAAATTTGGTCATATTGTTTTATCTTTAGTGGTTGAAAATGGATCGGAGTTGGATGTATGGTAGTAAACGATTTTCTACAAGGTTCTTACAAGGGATTCAAGAGTTCATTAAGGTTGCCTTGAAACATCAATCAGAACATGAATCAAGTTTAATTCTGTGTCCTTGTTGTGATTGCAATAATTCAAGGGGGTATCGGGATATTGATGATATTGTTGATCACATAGTTCGTCGCGGTTTTAAGGGTAACTACACGACGTGGACATGGCATGGTGAGAGCATAGATCATGGGGCAAGTTCTAGTATGCCGAGCTCGAGTCAGCATAATCATTGTGATAATGGTGATGATAATGAAATTGATGATGTTGTTGGTGTTGAAAGTGAGGAAGAAGAGGAGAAAGATAGGATAGATGATATGATGCATGATGTGGAAGACCATCATTTCGTTGAGCGTCCCCATATGTATGATAGTATAATCAAAGCTTCCGCAACACCATTATATCCCGGTTCTACACAAACTGTACTTGGTGCCGTCATCGAATATTTCAACTTAAAGGTGGAAAACGGTTGGACCAACAAGAGTTTTTCACAGTTTTTGGAGGCCACGTCTGGTAATCTTCCTGAAGGAAACAAACTTCCAAGGTCTAACTATGAGGCCCAGAAGCTTATGTGTCCTTTGGGTATGGATTATGAGAAGATACACGCGTGTCCAAATGATTGCGTGTTGTATCGAAAGCAGTATGCAAATCTGCATGAGTGTCCAAGATGCGGATTGTCCCGTTACAAGATCGTGGAGAATGATGCAACATCAACTAAGAAGAAACCTTCTCCGGCTAAGGTGCTTTGGTATCTTCCAATTATACCAAGATTTAAGCGCCTTTTCTCAGAAGAGAAAACTGCAAAACTCTTGAGGTGGCATGCCGAAGGGAGGAAGAAAGATGGGTTAATGAGGCATCCTGCTGATTCTCCACAATGGAGGAACATTGATCGAAAGTACAAGGTCTTTAGGGAAGAAGTTCGGAATCTCAGGCTTGGTCTTTGCACGGATGGAATGAACCCATTTGGGACACTTAGTACCCAATATAGCACTTGGCCGGTTCTTCTCACCATATACAATTTGCCTCCTTGGTTATGCATGAAGCGTAGATACATCATGTTGTCGCTCTTAATCTCTGGGCCTAAACAACCCGGAAATGACATAGATGTGTATCTAGAGCCACTCATTGAAGATTTGAAATTGTTGTGGGATGAAGGGGTGTTGATGTTTGATGCATACACCAAAACCAATTTCACTTTACGTGCCATGATTTTTTGTACGATAAATGATTTCCCGGCTTATGGAAATTTGTCAGGGTATTCTGTAAAGGGAAAGAAGGCATGTCCAGTTTGTCATGATGATTTGGTCTCGAGGCGCCTAAAATTTTGTGGGAAAGATGTGTACATGGATTACCGGATGTATCTTCCTGAAGATCACCCATTTCGAAAAGAGAAGGAAGCTTTTAATGGAGAATTGGAGATGAGAGAAGCTCCTGCCCCCTTATGTGCGTGTGAGGTTTATGAACGGGTTAAAGACATTGAGACAGAGTTTGGTAAGCCTTATAAAGGTCAGCCAAGTGGTGGTTACAAGAAGAGGTCTATCTTTTGGGATCTCCCATATTGGAGAGATTTGGAAGTTAGGCATTGTTTGGATGTAATGCATATTGAGAAAAATGTTTGTGATGCCATTGTTGGGACATTGTTGAATATGCAAGGGAAAACGAAGGATGGGCCTAAAGTTAGACAAGATATGGCTGCTATGGGTCGCTCCGAGTTGGCACCTCAAGAAATGGGAAAACGCTGGTACCTTCCCCCAGCTTGTTTCACCTTGTCTAAAAAGGAGAAAGTTAGCTTTTGTGAGTCTTTGCATGGCTTAAAGGTCCCTGCCGGTTACTCTTCAAATTTTCGTAGACTTGTGTCCATGTCTGACTTGAAATTAGTTGGAATGAAATCTCATGATTGTCACGTGTTGATGCAACAATTGCTGCCGGTTGCAATTCGAGGGATATTGCCGCCACAAGTGAGGTATACCATTACAAGATTGTGTTTCTTTTTCAACACAATTTGTAGCAAGGTGATCAATCCAACAATACTGGATGATTTGCAGGCTGATGTACTTGAGACCATGTGTCGGTTTGAAAAGTATTTTCCGCCATCATTCTTTGACATGATGCCTCATTTGATTATTCATCTTGTTCGTGAAATTAAGCTTTGTGGGCCAGTTTGTATGAGGTACATGTATCCCTTTGAACGGGAAATGGGTACCTTGAAAGATAGAGTGATGAATCCGGCCAAACCTGAAGCTAGTATTGTCCAACGAACCGTCGCGGAGGAAGTTGCTGCATGGGTTTCTCAATATATGGCACGTTTGAAAGAAGTCGGAGTACCAAAGTCTAGACATGATGGGAGACTTGGGGGTCAAGGTACAATTGGCAAGAAAAGGATATCAATCAGTTCTGAAATGATGTGTAAGGTTGAGTTGTTTGTGGTGCAAAGTCTTAGTGAAGTCCATCCATACGTGGCTGAGCACATGAACTTTCTTAGAGAGCAATATCCTTCAAAAAATGGTCCTCAACTGATAAAAGAGCATAATCGTTCATTCCTCACATGGTTCAAGCGTCGAGTGATGGATCAATTTTCCGACACGCCTAATGAGGTATCTGACATGGTGAGATGGTTGGCATATGGTCCTAAATGTCAAGTCATATCTTATGAGGGGTACGACATCAATGGCTATGCTTTTTACACGAAGCGACAAGATGACAAAACGACGATGCAAAATAGTGGTGTTACGGCAATATGTTTGTCTTCAGAGTATGCTAGTGTAAAAGATAGAACACTTGTAGATAAGACGAACTCTTACTATGGAGTCATTGAAGAAATATTAGAGTTGGAATATAAGTATTTTAAGATTCCTCTATTCCGGTGCAAGTGGGTTGATATTAGTCGCGGTGTCAAAAAGGATGAACATGGGTACCTGACACTTGTAAACTTTAGTCGAGTTGGGCATCTTGCAGATCCTTTCATATTAGCATCACAGGCAAAACAAATCTTTTACATGGTTGACCCTGCCGATCGTAGTTGGTCAGTTGTTCTGGAAGGCAAAAGAAGAATACTTGGCGTTGAGGATGTAGATGATGAAGAAGAGTATGATGAGCAGTTTAATGAGATTCCACCTTCCTCCTGGCATATCCCTCAAATGATTGACGATGTTGACATGAGTTATACACGCCGAGATCATGATGAAGGATTTTATGTTGAAAAAGAGAAATAGTGAGATAGGTACTATTTTGGCAACTATTTTTTCACCAAGTTAATTTGTAGATTAGTTAAAAGTTGGGTTCGAAAATGTCATTTTTGCTTAAATATGTACTATAACGACCCAATTACCCTTAAATGTGGAATAATAGATTAGTACGAGGCTTAGAAAGTTATAACTATGCATATGAGACATGTAATAAGTTTGAAAACATTCCTTAGGTTGTTTGGTTCAAAGTTGGGTTCGAAAATGTCATTTTTGCCTAAATATGTACTATAACGACCCAATTACCCTTAAATGTGGAATAATAGATTAGTACGAGGCTTAGAAAGTTATAACTATGCATATGAGACATGTAATAAGTTTGAAAACATTCCTTAGGTTGTTTGGTTCAAAGTTGGGTTCGAAAATGTCATTTTTGCCTAAATATGTACTATAACGACCCAATTACCCTTAAATGTGGAATAATAGATTAGTACGAGGCTTAGAAAGTTATAACTATGCATATGAGACATGTAATAAGTTTGAAAACATTCCTTAGGTTGTTTGGTTCAAAGTTGGGTTCGAAAATGTCATTTTTGCCTAAATATGTACTATAACGACCCAATTACCGTTAAATGTGGAATAATAGATTAGTACGAGGCTTAGAAAGTTATAACTATGCATATGAGACATGTAATAAGTTTGAAAACATTCCTTAGGTTGTTTGGTTCAAAGTTGGGTTCGAAAATGACATTTTTGCCTAAATATGTACTATAACGACCCAATTACCCTTAAATGTTGAATAATAGATTAGTACGAGGCTTAGAAAATTATAACTATGCATATGAGACATGTAATAAGTTTGAAAACATTCCTTAGGTTGTTTGGTTCAAAGTTGGGTTCGAAAATGTCATTTTTGCCTAAAAATGACCTAGGAAAACGTCATTTTATGGGTTAAAATCGAAATAATGACAGCATGCATGATTGATGGTGTCTTTCATGGGTTTCGATCTGTTCCAAAATGTTGCAAAGCTCTGATCAGTTCTGTGCACTGATCTGCACAGTTCTGATCTGAGCTGTGCAGATCAGTGCACAGAACTGGTCAGTTCTGATCAGTTCTGTGCACTGATCTGCACAACTCAGATCAGAACTGTGCAGATTAGTGCACAGAACTGATCAGAACTGATCAGTTCTGTGCACTGATCTGCACAGTTCTGATCTGAGCTGTGCAGATCAGTGCACAGAACTGGTCAGTTCTGAATAGTTTTGTGCACTGATCTGCACAGTTCTGATCTGAGCTGTGCAGATCAGTGCACAGAACTGATCAGAACTGACCAGTTCTGTGCACTGATCTGCACAGTTCTGATCTAAGCTGTGCAGATCAGTGCACAGAACTGGTCAGTTCTGATCAGTTCTGTGCACTGATCTGCACAGTTCTGATCTGAGCTGTGCAGATCAGTGCACAGAACTGGTCAGTTCTGATCAGTTCTGTGCACTGATCTGCACAGTTCTGATCTGAGCTGTGCTGTGCAGATCAGTGCACAGAACTGGTCAGTTCTGATCAGTTCTGTGCACTGATCTGCACAGTTCTGATCTGAGCTGTGCAGATCAGTGCACAGAACTGGTCAGCTCTGATCAGTTCTGTGCACTGATCTGCACAGTTCTGATATGAGCTGTGCAGATCAGTGCACAGAACTGGTCAGTTCTTTATTTTTATTTTAAAATCCTGCTTTTGAAGGTATGTAATTTTGATGATTTTCCAATGCAGTAGCGTCAGGCATGGATGAAGATCAACACGCAAATTCAGGTCCTTCTAACAAATCACCAAATCAAGTGCCCCAAAAGCAAAAAAAAAAGCCAAGAGGCCCTACAAAAGGAATAAAATCCATGCCCGGGGTTCCAAGAATAATTGAATGGGATCACTTGGACCGACCCACAGGGAAATGGGCAACGGATTACAAGAATCACATTGGCGAGATAAGTCGCGCAAAGGTTTCAATATTGATCAGAACCTGGGAAGATGTTTCACAAGGAATAAAAGACACTTTGTGGGAAGACGTCAAGGTAACCGGTTTTATTTTGGAAATTCAGTTGTACATATCTACGTGTCTTTTTCATGTGCTAAAAGACTTTCTTGTTCCTTTTCTTTTTCTTTCATTTAGAGAGAATTTCATATCACAGATGAAACTAAGAAAGAAGTTGTCTTAAAGAGTTGTGATAAGCGTTGGAGGGAATTCAAATCAAGATTGACGACTGGTTGGATCCGGGGTACAAGAAAAAGGCCAAAAGATGAAAAGATGCCATATGATTTGTATAGTTATATAACTAAGGATATATGGAAGGAATTTGTGAAGATACGTACCTCCGAAGAAGCTGAGGTATAAAAATTATTCTTATTTAAAGTCTTGTTATAATCTAAGTTTTATTTTGTTGTAATAATTTCTTTTACCCCCCTAAAATTAGGAAATAAGTGAGAAAGCAAGACAAAGTCAATCATTCAACATATATCCTCATCATATGGGACAGAAATCATATGCTTAAATGACAAGTGAATGGCAGAGAAAAGGGTACATTCCCTCAGTTTCTTCGTCATCTGAAGGTTCCTCTGCGTCTACAATTTCTTCAAGTTTGCCGAGTAGGACATGTTTATGGCTTCTTGCAAGATCGGTACCAGATGAGAAAGGAAATCCTTACTTGCCGGATCAGGGCACACAAAAGGTCAAAGAAAATATTGTAAGTTCATTTAACAATTTTGCGTAATGTTGTGATTCCTCTAATTTCATATATGTTCTTAACTATGAAACCAAGTGTTGAACTTTTCTCAAAACCATTTGATTTCATGTAGGATGAATGGAAAAGGAAACAAGATGAAGGGGAATTTTTTCCCAAAAGTGCACGAGATGATGTCTTATCTCGTGCACTTAGTAAGACTAAAGAAGGGAGACCACTAACATTTGGTGGTGGAGTAGGCATCAAAGCTGTGTGGGGGACCGGAGAGCGGCGTAGCTTTCGACGGTATGGAGATGCGGAGATGGAGGAAATGGAAGCAAGAGTGACCAAAAGGGTCAAAGATGAGACAATACAAGAGATGAACTCCAAGATGGATGCCATGGTCATGGAGAAATTTATCACATTTGCTAAAGAACTTGGTGTCCAAATACCAAGCCATATGAGGATAGACGCAAATGTTCATAGTAGTTGTCGTTCCGGGGGTTTAGATCCATTTGCCGACATTACGGTATGATAATTTGTGTTTTTCAAGTAATTTGTTTCTAGTTAATTCTATTGAACTTTTCTAACATGTTACATTGTATTTGCGTTATTGTTCAAAATAAATAATAAGGAACCTGTCCCGTGCCATCTATACCTGAACATAGGCTCGGAGAAAGTCTTTGTTGCCTATGGTACCATATGTCCAGAGTTGCTCCTTGATCACCACAACGACGTCACGTCCGATAACGTGAAAGTGAGCGTTGATGATTTTGAGCCCGCGTACAAAGAAGCTCCCGTCCCCGTGCCTTCTCAATATATTAAGAAACTTGCTCAAGCTCATGGTACCTTCACTCAGTGGCCAAAGCATTTGGTGTCGCTTATGAATGAGGAGGTAACTAACATATGCATGATAATTTGAAGTAGAACTATTATACCATGTATGCTCACTAATATGTATATCGTTATTTGAAAATCATACCTCAGGTAAACAAGCCTACAAGTAAAGAGCCTAAAGGGAAAGGGAACAAAGGGAAAGAGATAGTGGTTGGGGGAAGTGGAACAAAAGCGTCCAACACTAAATCAAAAACCTATTTCCTTGAAAATTATAAAGTGCAAAATTTGAGTGGTAAGTGCAATGTGATGAAAACTATGATGTTGGGATTAAAAGAAGGGGAGCACGTTAAGGTACATTGCACTAAAAGGACATTCAATATGGAAAAGGACTTTGAAATTAGTGTCACCGTTGAAGACACCGATCAACTTCTCTCGGGAGCATGGCTCAATATATCAATAATACAAGTTTTTGTTACGTGAGTTACCTAAATTCATATTTTGCCCCTAAATTTGATTTTTATGATTGTCTTAACGTTCTTACACTCTATATTATAGGGCTTTGAGTGAGTTATGTTTTCACGATGATTGTCACCCCAATAGTATTGGATTCATGTGCCCGGAGATGATCTCGGCCACCATGTTAAAGTCCGATGCAGATCGAATTCTATTGTACATGACGAGGTCCATGAGTGCACTTAGTTCTAAGACATTCATCTTATGTCCATACTACGAAAAGTATGAAAATTACTTTGAACTTCGTTTTTAATTGATTGTTATAAATTTAACCTTTTTTTTTCTAACTACATACGTTTATTGTTTGTATGTAGGAGTCACTGGATGCTTTTAGTTCTTTGCTTGTCTAAACGTGAGGTCTACATATTTGATTCTCAACAGAAGAAGAGAAATTTGATGATTAAGGAGCCACTAAACAAGTAAGTAAAGTATGCATATGAAAATGCCATTTTTGCCTAAATTTTTGCCTAAGGTTCTTTAGTTCAAAGTTGGGTTCGAAAACATCATTTTTGCCTAAAAATGACCTAGGACGACCCAAATAGCCTTGAATGTGAAATAATAGATTGTAAAGGGCCTTAGAAAGTTATAACTATGCATATGAGACGTGTAATAAGTTTGAAAACATTCCTTAGGTTCTTTGGTTCAAAGTTGGGTTCGAAAACATCATTTTTGCCTAAAAATGACCTAGGACGACCCAAATAGCCTTAAATGTGAAATAATAGATTGTAAAGGGCCTTAGAAAGTTATAACTATGCATATGAGACGTGTAATAAGTTTGAAAACATTCCTTAGGTTCTTTGGTTCAAAGTTGGGTTCGAAAACATCATTTTTGCCTAAAAATGACCTAGGACGACCCAATTAGCCTTAAATGTGAAATAATAGATTGTAAAGGGCCTTAGAAAGTTATAACTATGCATATGAGACGTGTAATAAGTTTGAAAACATTCCTTAGGTTCTTTGGTTCAAAGTTGGGTTCGAAAACATCATTTTTGCCTAAAAATGACCTAGGACGACCCAAATAGCCTTGAATGTGAAATAATAGATTGTAAAGGGCCTTAGAAAGTTATAACTATGCATATGAGACGTGTAATAAGTTTGAAAACATTCCTTAGGTTCTTTGGTTCAAAGTTGGGTTCGAAAACATCATTTTTGCCTAAAAATGACCTAGGACGACCCAAATAGCCTTGAATGTGAAATAATAGATTGTAAAGGGCCTTAGAAAGTTATAACTATGCATATGAGACGTGTAATAAGTTTGAAAACATTCCTTAGGTTCTTTGGTTCAAAGTTGGGTTCGAAAACATCATTTTTGCCTAAAAATGACCTAGGACGACCCAAATAGCCTTAAATGTGAAATAATAGATTGTAAAGGGCCTTAGAAAGTTATAACTATGCATATGAGACGTGTAATAAGTTTGAAAACATTCCTTAGGTTCTTTGGTTCAAAGTTGGGTTCGAAAACATCATTTTTGCCTAAAAATGACCTAGGACGACCCAAATAGCCTTAAATGTGAAATAATAGATTGTAAAGGGCCTTAGAAAGTTATAACTATGCATATGAGACGTGTAATAAGTTTGAAAACATTCCTTAGGTTCTTTGGTTCAAAGTTGGGTTCGAAAACATCATTTTTGCCTAAAAATGACCTAGGACGACCCAAATAGCCTTGAATGTGAAATAATAGATTGTAAAGGGCCTTAGAAAGTTATAACTATGCATATGAGACGTGTAATAAGTTTGAAAACATTCCTTAGGTTCTTTGGTTCAAAGTTGGGTTCGAAAACATCATTTTTGCCTAAAAATGACCTAGGACGACCCAAATAGCCTTGAATGTGAAATAATAGATTGTAAAGGGCCTTAGAAAGTTATAACTATGCATATGAGACGTGTAATAAGTTTGAAAACATTCCTTAGGTTCTTTGGTTCAAAGTTGGGTTCGAAAACATCATTTTTGCCTAAAAATGACCTAGGACGACCCAATTAGCCTTAAATGTGAAATAATAGATTGTAAAGGGCCTTAGAAAGTTATAACTATGCATATGAGACGTGTAATAAGTTTGAAAACATTCCTTAGGTTCTTTGGTTCAAAGTTGGGTTCGAAAACATCATTTTTGCCTAAAAATGACCTAGGACGACCCAAATAGCCTTGAATGTGAAATAATAGATTCTAAAGGGCCTTAGAAAGTTATAACTATGCATATGAGACGTGTAATAAGTTTGAAAACATTCCTTAGGTTCTTTGGTTCAAAGTTGGGTTCGAAAACATCATTTTTGCCTAAAAATGACCTAGGACGACCCAAATAGCCTTAAATGTGAAATAATAGATTGTAAAGGGCCTTAGAAAGTTATAACTATGCATATGAGACGTGTAATAAGTTTGAAAACATTCCTTAGGTTCTTTGGTTCAAAGTTGGGTTCGAAAATATCATTTTTGCCTAAAAATGACCTAGAACGACCAGTTAGCCTTAAATGTGACTACTACGTATATAATTGCATTTACATGTGTAAATAAAGTATATAATTGCACTTACATGTAAAATATTCTTTGCATTTACATGTGTAAACAAAGTATATATAATTGCATATTTTATCGAATGTGTAGTGCTTTTCGGAGTTACAAGAGACTAGGTGGACAATCTAAGGGAACTAAATTAACATGGATTCCAGCACAGGTATATATATATATAATTAGTTTATTATTTACCTAAGAAATAAGTTTTTCAAAATTATAACATACAATGTGATAGAAATTTTACTTGTGTTATTTATTTTAATGCATTTAGTGTGCTCAACAACCGGGATCACTAGATTGTGGCTACTACGTCATGCGTTTTATGTACGACATAATAATGAATCATGGTAATAGTCAAGATCTTACTAAGGTATGTTCTCATAAACTACGTACTTTATATAATAAATTGAAGTACACAAAACTATTATATTGATCAATCGTTGATAAATTGAATTATTTACACTTTTTTAGGATTTTTCAAGAACATTGCCCTATTCACCGGAGGAGATTAATGAGGTGAAAGATTTTTGGGCAGATTACTTCATGAACAATGTCGAATTTTTAGCTTAATTTGTAATATGAACTTGATCTCTAGCTAGCTACGTACCTTTGTTGTAATAATTTTATGTTTGTTGTAACATGTTGGTTGATCGATCTATGACGAATTTAATTGCCTTTTATTGGGAACGTTAATTACGTTGTAAACTTTAGTGACAGGTATTAATTATAAATGTATTCCCGGTATTGGGAATGAAGCGTCTAATTTCAAAGACGATCATGTCGGAATTTCCAACTAAAATATTAAAAAACGAATATTTTTTTAAAAAAAATAAGTCATTTGCAACGCACGTTAGCTCAATGTGCGAGGCAAATGACTTAATTTTTTGGCGCTAAAATTGTCATTTGCAACGCACATTTAGCTAATGTGCGTTGCAAATGACTTTTCAGCACCATGCCTAAAAAGTTATTTGCGTCGCACATTTAGCTAATGTGCGACGCAAATAACTTTTCAGGCATGGTGCTGAAAAGTCATTTGCAACGCACATTAGCTAAATGTGCGTTGCAAATGAACCTTATTTGCGTCGCACATTTAGCTAATGTGCGTTGCAAATGACTTTCAGCACCATGCCTGAAAAGTTATTTGCGTCGCACATTAGCTAAATGTGCGACGCAAATAAGGTTCATTTGCGTCGCACAAATGTGCGACGCAAATGACTTTTAGTCATTTGCGTCGAGAGCTTTTGCCACGCACGATGTGCGACGCAAATGTGCTTAAAAGTGCGATGCAAATGACCCTTTTTCCACTAGTGCGGCTCGGACCTCTCCGCGGAAGAACTCACCCCCGCGTCGGAACGGCGATGCCGTAGGGGCGAGTGTCGTGCCCTCTCTCTCTCACGACCGTGTCCCCCGCCCGAGGGACCCGCGTCGTCGGCCCCGGCTCGTCCAGCACCCGTCCACAAGAAAAGACAAAAGGAGAGTGAGTAATAGAAAGCCAAACAAGAGGTACAGATCAAAAGAAAAAAGAGGGCACATTACCCGAGTAGAGTGGGGGCTCCTGCAAGAAAGTGCAGATCGGGCTCGAACCAACGCGGACTTCGCGTTGGCCGTACGGGCCGGAACCTGAAACAGGAATGTTAGTAACATAAAAAAAAGAGAAAAAATATAAGAAGAGTGCACAAATAAAAGGTCTTCCGGGAAAGTCTCCACAATCTCGGATCCACTCTCTCCGGTATATGAGATCCGAGCATCGGGAAGCACCCATCCCCCCAACGAAGGGTCAGGACACTCCTGCACAAAACACAGTAGACATAAACACATGGGCACGAGCATGAAAACACTAAAATCAATACGAAAAGAAAGGGCAACTTACAGCGCCAGGCTCCGGGAGACGAAGATAATCCTGGATAAACTGGTAATAGCTAGCTCCCTCTATCACCAACTCCGTCGCCGGCACGCCAGTCCTCGAGTGGACCCTCCACAACTCGCCTATCGAGCGAGTAGACAGCATGGTCGCAGGCGGAGGCCTAGGCACCAAAAAAGCCCCGACCGTCTGCATACGTACCCGCTCTCCCAGGTACCAGACAGGGTCCCGGCGGCCAACGAACAAGACCCGCATCTGCCTCAGGGCATAACTATCCCTGACCGAAGCATGAGTACCCCTAAAAGAGAGCCATGGGGTCCAAACCACCTGTTTTTGTACAAACACGGTCAGATCTCGCACATAGAAAATAAAAAGAATGACGAAATACAAGATAGAGGATAAGATTCTGCATATGCTCAAGGTTCCCGTCCCGAATGAGATCCCACACGGTATCGGGCGGTGGACGCACTGTCATCTTCTTCTTCCAACCCCAACGACGACCGGCAGGGTACTCCAAAGGCCTCTGCCCCTTTCGGGGAGCCAGCGAAGGTAAGTGCTCAAAGGCCCACAGCTGCAAAAAAGAAAAGACAATAAAACATAAAAAAAAAAGAGGCCCGGTAAAAGCGAAAAAACAAAAGAAAATCTAGGCACATACCTCGATCAAACGCGGCACTCCCGCTAATGTAATCACAAAGTGACGTCTACTCGGGTCCGAGTCGCGCACCGCCAAACTCATCTGGCCGACAAGCGTCGCATAGCCCAAATCGCCCCAGCGATAGTCACCCAGTGTAGACACGTCCTCCACCATGCCTATCCACCTCGGGTCAAAGGTGTCAGTCGGACCCGATAGAAAAGTGGAAGTAATAAAATGGAGGTAGAACAGTCGAGCCTGTCTCGAAGGCGACTCCTCTACCCCATGCTCTAAGGCCCACATCAGGTCAGCGAAAGGTATCCCACGGGGCTGGTATGAAGGTAATCTCCTACCCATCCAGTAGCCCAGGAGCCTGGTACCCTCAGCAACAGTCAGCGATGGGCCATCCGACCTCAGAAGAACGGGGTTCCCTGTAAAGGTCAAGCCCGTCAAAGCCGTGTAGTCCTCAGGAGTGATCGTCATGAACGACCGCATGAACGACCGCAGAAAGGACAGGGAGATGTTAAGCTGCAGTATCTCCCAGAAGGTCTCGACCACCGGAAACAGTGAGCTCGCCCTCACCAAGGCCTGGGCGTCCGAGCTCAGGAAGCTAAAAACGGTCTCACTCGTCGCTGCGCCATAGCCGCGAACCGTAGTCTCTCTCCTCGCGTGAAGGCGGGAAGTCACGTGGTGCTCTAGGTCGTAGTGCAGATCACGACCGTCGTAGAGCTCAGGGCCCACCCATAGGGGACCCGCGCCAGTAGACTGACGCGTTATGCCACACTCCTCGTGGCCACCAGGAGGAGGTGACGACTCGTCAGGCATGCTGATCAATAATACAATAAGGCATTATACCTTTAACAAAACTGGCACTCACACCAATCACTAAGGGAGTGCATTCCGCTCATAAAATGGAGTCATACAATTTTTGTTCCCTAAGACATGATACTAAGTTCATATCGAGCAAAAAATTCCTTAAGTGAATTTTTTTTAATTAACTCCAACAAGATGAAAATTCTTCCATAATTTGTCATTCATGAATTATGAGGAACGAAAGCAATATACCAAGAACACCTACATTGTAAGAAAATACTATAGTCGTAGGTATACTTGGGGGCTAGCATGAAAATGCCCAAATTCAACAAGAATCAACATACTTGCGAAAATTAACATGCACAAACTAATTAACATCTTATGTGGAACATTTCCAACTATCTAATTGAAGGAAAGGGGCACAAAATAAAAAAACCCCCAAATCAATTTCATGCATAAAAATACTTGACAAAAATACTGAAATTGACAAAAAAAACTCAAAATTACTTACATTGGGAAGATTAGGAAGTGATTTGGAGTAGAATTCGTAAAGAAAAGTGAAGAAACGAGCAAGAAATCAGTTGAAAGAGATGAGGAGCTTGAGCGAAAATGGTGGTAATGGAAAAGGAAGGAGACGGTCCGCGAATTTAAAGATCCGTCTCCCCTCCGCATTTTCAACGCCCAGCTCTGGACGTTAGAAATTCTCGCGCCCAGAGCTGGGCGCTGAAAATGCTTCCCAGACAGCGAATATTCGCTGTCGGGCATGCGCACTCCCCTATTTTGTGTAAATCATCTATTATCTTGATATTTCTTTCCCAAGAACGGTATTTTGCGATATCGTTAAAAATATACACAGTGTGGACCCACTTATAGGACACACCTGATCAGGAATTATTACGACGCACCAACAGGTTGTAATCACAA